>NC_039288.1:257500-262500 GCF_003368295.1 Carassius auratus | reverse complement strand
ATATGCCCAATTATTTTACCGCTGTGATAGGGGACCCAAATACTTTAAAGAGCAAAATTCCTAATCTTCTCACAATCACTTACACAAACGTAGACTCCCCGCTTTTCAAAGTGAGCTCTCGTTCGAGAAAATGAAACCTCTCACCTCCCGTTATACGGCCTGGGCAGCCATTCCGGGAATCTCGTGATGGGTTCAACGAGGTTACTCGCTGCAGTTCGCTCACAGACCATCCTGCTTCATAGGCGTTTTTCAGACTTCCGTCCCAGACAATGAAGATATTATTCTCCGGCAAGAGGTGCTAGCACTGCTTGCCAAAGCCACTATGGAAATAGTGCCCCCAGCGAACAGTGAGTCAGGCTTTTTCAGCCGCTATTTCCTCATCCCAAAGAGAGACAGCGGGCTCAGACACATTCTAGATCTCAGACATCTGAACAGCTCACTTATGCGCCGGTCGTTCAAGATGATGACGGTCAAGAGAAATTCTCGTGCATATTTGCATCGAGGATTGTTTTTTGACCGTGGATTATGAAAGCTTACTTTCACATCCACATAGCCCCAATACACACCGTTCTTGAAATTTGCGTTCGAGGGAGTGGCCTATCAGTATGCAATCCTTCTGTTTGGACTGTCCCTGGCCCCACGCACTTTTGTTTACAAAGTGCATAGAAGCAGCTCTTTCCACTCTCAAGCAGATGGAAATCCGCTTGTTGAACAACATTGATGATTGGCTGGGTTTTAGCAGGATCAACGTTACAAATGGGGTCCCTTACAAAACGCCACATGGCTGTCTTCCAGTGGCCCGTGTGATAGCACCCTGCCGTGAGGCCAGCACGAGCGAGGGCCTATAGCTGACATAGAAATACACTGGGTAACATATTCCAGCTCGACGTATGCTAGCAGGCTGCCTGCTCATAGGAGGATTTACAAAAGGCAGATATCAACCAAAAGGTGGTAATACACATGAACTCTGAGGTACCCAGCCCGTAGGGTGGAAGTTTCAATGACAGGGCTGGCAAGGGGCTTGCCAAGGGAAAGACACATGCAACGAGAGACTAATTGTGGGAATACACATGTGGGATTACCCAGAAGGGGAATCACAACAGATGGAGGCACCTAGTCCCACACAGGGCTGACCGATAGGGCCATGTACGCAAGTGCTGGACATCAACAGTGCTGGAGGAACCCAGGGTTCTGAACTGAGGAACTCACCTGAGGGGAATAGTGCATGTATCCTGTCCATGGAGTAGAAAGGCCCAGCAAGCTGATTGACACCAAGCAGGTCCTTACTGGCCTGAAGGGGCGAGTACCCAGGAGGACACGAGCTCAACACAGAGATTATAAAATCTTGTGAATGTGTTAGGTGTTGCCCAGCCCTCAGCTCTACATATGTCTGTTAGCGAAGCTCCATGCACCAGCGCCCAGGAGGAAGCTACACTCCTAGTTGAGTGAGCTCTCACCCCTCTCGAGAGTGAGCTAGAATCACCCAGTCGTCAATGTAGTTGAGGATACGGACACCTTGTTCCCTGAGAGGAGCCAGGGCTCCCTCCACGACCTTCTTAAAGATGCAGGGGGACAGGGCCAACCCAAATGGGAAAACCTTGTACTGAAATGCCTGCCCCTCCAAAGCAAACCAAAGAAACGGTCTGTGTTGAGTAAGAATGGAGACATGAAAGTACACGTCCTTCAGGTCGATTGCTGCCAGTGATGCGCGGGTCAATGTATAAACAACCCGCACCCGACCGATGATTTCAACTAACCCGCCCGCAGCTCGGACCGCAAAAAAATGAAAATAAAATATTTTACCCGACCCACTTCCTGACCCGCATTTTTTAAAAGTAGTAAATGTCGCCCCTTTATATTAATATGATTACTTAAATAGGCTTTAGCCTACAGGATAATAAGCGTTATGACCGCACACATAAGGCTTGCCACAAAGAACCGGTTAAAGTAATGATTATGCATGTGTATAAATTAGCAAGGAGACATTTAATGGTTTAGTAATAAATGGATGTTTTCTGTGTCGCTGCTAAGATGAAGTTGACGATGCAGACTCACCATGAACGCCAGAGAGAAATGCACATTTCATATGGATTACATAATCAGAGAGTAGCCCATTTATTTTGGTTGGAATATTTCAGTTTAAAAGTAGACATTTCAAGCTTTCTGTAATATATTACCTATATTTCTTTTTAAACCCACCGACTAAAAGATTAAGACACTACCTGATCCAAAATATCACCCATAGTTTCTACAACTTTTTTCTTAGTTATTTCAGAACTTGGAAAAATGACTGGGGCAAACTTGTTACTGCAGTCATACATGGCATGATAAATGCTTGCCCTTCTGCTGCCCAAACTTTGTCAGCCTGTGGGTCATTTGGTTTATTGAAAAACGATTGCACTGATTTGCATGTTTCTTGAAGATGTGATTTTTTTCTGTGGTAGCCTACTCACATGCACCATGTCGCTTCACGTCGTATTCTCCTCCATGCCCCACAGAAAATAAGCTCTCTCTGCTTCGCCATCTACAGGTCTTAATCAAGGGTATGCTGCAGTCCATTCGCTATTAAAAGTGCATCTTCTCTTTTTCGTGGCCATTAACCTGACCGAACAACGCGCGTCAACAGTTTGACTGATGTACGACTGAGCCTATTGACTAACGCTTTTATTTCTCTCCTCTGAACTATTGGACATAAGTTAACAGTACGCCTATGGACGTATCTGTGTATTTATTAGGCAGGGTCAAATGAAAAAGCGGGACAGATGCTCAATTTGCGTGAGGCGGGACAAAAGGTAAAATTGCTGTAAAACGTATGCGGGACAGGTTGTCACTCTATTCGCGCCAGTTATTCAAGTGTAGGCCTATATATTTTAAAATCGTGTATAGTACTATATAAATTATAAAGGTTTAATTGGCATCTTTATTTCAAAGGACATGACCGACCGTGACCCGAATATCATTAAAAATATTTTTGGATGACTCGTAGCTGCGGGTGACCGCAGGCACCCGCTCATTTTCATCAACCCACGCATCACTGATTGCTGCAAACCAATCCAACAGACAATTGCATTCGAAAATGCGCTTGGGCATTAGCATCTTGAACGGAAGTCTGTGAAGAGTTCGGTTCAAGGCCCGCAAGTTCCGGATTGGCCATAACCCACCTGCCATAACCGGCTCTATCTCACCCTTTGCCAGCAGGGTCACGACCTCCGCATGCATGACAGGAGCATCCTTGCCCACCATGGTCGCGCGAACACCCCGAAACCTGGGGGGATGCCGGGCGAACTGAATCACATAGCCAAGCCTAATCATTCGAATGAGCCAGCAGGCTCCCAGAAACCGATCCAGCGGGGTCAAGGGAACTACAGGCGTACCCACGGTGGGGCAGCGTGGTGGAGCAGACAGCCCCAGCATGGGAGGCATGGTGTCCCTTAGCGGGGCGGAGTGCGAGCACTTGTCTGAATCCAAGTGGCAAAGAGGGCATGAGAAGGCAATGTGTGGGTTAGTGCCGGAACAGAAAGAAAACGAGAACAAAGGATTCTCCCCCGGCCCTCCTCCGGGGGAAGGAGTGGTCTTGCTACCATCTCCCTTCTACGGCCGTCTCCTCACTGCGGCCGGGGTGAAGGCTGCTGCTGTGGCTAAGCAGGAGTGGAGGAGACCACAGGGGGGCGCCCTTGGTGACGAGCAGGCTGAGGGCGGCGGAGTGGAGGCAGCAGCGGGCCGACGGGGCAGGATGTGTCTGATGGCCTCAGACTGCTTCTGGACGGCAGAGAACTGCTGGGCATAGTTCTCTACCACGTCGCAGATGAGGCCAACCTGGGAAACTGGGGAGTTGAGGAGCTGAGCTCGATCAGACTCCCTCATGTCTGCCAGGTTCAGCCATAGGTGGCGCTCCTGGACCACCAAAGTGGACATCACCTGACCCAAGCGGAATGGAGTTCGTGATGCAAATTCTGCAGACCAAGGTACTTTGTGTACCATTGGCTTGTTTTGTACCCCTTGAAGGTGATTGGGCTCTCGGGCGAGATCCCATTCGTAACGTTGAACGTGACCGACTGAAAGGGAACCAAAGTTACGTTAAGTAACCGAAGCGTTTTCTATGTTCATATATTTAAGTAAAGGGTGATCATTTTAATAAGTACTGCATTTTCTTTACTAGTCTTTTTTTGTATTTGCAATCAATACGACCTGTGCATAGTAACAATTTATTTCTTTGTTCAAATATATTAACAGTTACACTATTTCTTTTGTCTGTTTTCTTAATTGCAGAATATTTATCATGTGCATCCAGTCCTTCGTGCTGTCTTTGCTGTAAACTGGTTTAAAGGGACAGAAGTGAGAGACTTATTTACCCTCATTTGATAAAACTGTTTTGAAAAAAATTATTTTACATTTAGAACTTTCTAGAATATCTGTTTCAGGTTTTTTGTTAGTGTAAAAACTTTTCCAAAATAAAAAAGTAAGTAAGTGAAATTTTCACTTATTTTTCACAATATCTTGAAGTGTTCCTGTAGCTCAGTGGTGAAACATTGCATTAGCAAGTGCAAGGTTTGGGGTTTGATTCCCCGGGAACACATGACAGGTGAAAATTGTTAGCCTGAATGCACTGTAAGATGCTTTGGATAAAAGTGTCTGCTAAATGCATTAATTTAATATTATTTAATTAAATTTTACTCAATAAAATGTACTTATTATTATTATTATTTTTTTACTTAACTTAGTTAAGTAGATTTACTTAATTTCCAAATGTGTTAAATTTACTTGAAAAATGCTTGTGCAAAAACTTTCCAAATAAAAATTAAGTAAATTTACTTATTGCTTTTTTCAGTGTATTAAAACTGATCTTGAAAAACTGAGTGACCACATTTCTACATTAAACTGTAAAATGTTAAGTTGGTCGCAGTGCCATGCACTTAATGCCTGATCTACAGTCATTATTAAATAAGGTTCATTAGTTAACATTGGTTACTTACATTAGTTAACTTATATAAATAACATAA
>NC_039288.1:177500-252500 GCF_003368295.1 Carassius auratus | reverse complement strand
TGACCACTGACTGATGCACCCTAGTTAGACTGCGACCCTTCTGAGCACTACTGTAGCAGATGACCACTGACTGATGCACCCTAGTTAGACTGCGACCCTTCTGAGCACTACTGTAGCAGATGACCACTGACTGATGCACCCTAGTTAGACTGCGACCCTTCTGAGCACTACTGTAGCAGATGACCACTGCCTGATGCACCCTAGTTAGACTGCGACCCTTCTGAGCACTACTGCAGCAGATGACCACTGACTGATGCACCCTAGTTAGACTGCGACCCTTCTGAGCACTACTGCAGCAGATGACCACTGACTGATGCACCCTAGTTAGACTGCGACCCTTCTGAGCACTACTGTAGCAGATGTCAGTCTTAAACACGAGGCGCTCAAATAATGCGCATGTGAAGACCCGCCTTCCGCGGTCGCGCGCCAAATTAGGTATAAAAATACTTTATATAAAATATTTGTACTAAATTTTTGTTAATACAGTACAGGTAATGACAATTTTTTTTTAAATCTCAAAATCCATAGGTGTGTTCGGAATCGCCTACATATACACTATTCCTTGAGGTTTAGTGTAGTGTAACTAGTGTGTGTAGTGCGCACTGATCTCTATTATAGATCCGTGGCAGTGCGTCACACTTAAAAACACCCGGATGATGCAATTAATTAACTGAAAAAATAATTGTGGAATGTTGTACACTTCAGTCACTCAAATATCGCTGCTTTATAGAGAAGGGGAGGAGCTATCAGACTCCCGATTGTAAAAGACAAAATAATAATTCATACACTGTGAATAGTGCATACAGTGTGAGTGCATAGTGTAGAGAGGGTCATTTGGGACGCAGCTGATGTTTTTCTCTTGCAGAGATGAGTACAGTGCTCATTTATTTTCTACCAGCTTTTATTTCATGAATTGCAATGTGTAAAGGATTGTGTGTGATTGGAAGCATTCTTCAGTGACTTTACCAACCCCAGTCCTGGGCTGTGTTCTCAATGCAGTGCTAGTGCACTACATACTAGTATGTAAACAGAAGTATGCCAACACTACTGTCCCACGGTTTCCTCGACCGAGCGCTGCTCCAGTATTTCAGCTGATATTGTAATCAGCACACCTGGGCTGTGAGTATTACACGCGTGCTGGATCTACAGCACAGGAGACGTCAGACTCTGGAGATTCCTGAAGGAACCAGACCACTTCATCTAAAGATGTGCTTTCAAAAGCATCCCAACCAGGCGAACGGCTTTAACAGAACACAACTAAACAAGAACACAACAATACATTCATATACTCATTTATTCCCCAAGTGTGAGCCCTCAGCAGACTCTAGTCCTGATGCTCGTGGTCCGGGCCGGGGATGAGCCAGCGGATGCTGTCTGTGCAGAGGATGGCATACAGAGTGAAGCTGGAGATGAACAGCACCGAAAACACAAAGAGCCAGTCGATGCTTTTGACAGGAACCGCAGGCAGAGGTCCGACGCGGTCTTCATCCCGTACCGTCTGATCTGGACTCGCTTCAAAACCTGGAGATCGGAGGGAAATAACACAGTCACCATGTAGTGCACACACTGAGCAGTGATCACGGTTGTGAAGCGGTCAGAAACACACCTGTCTGGTTCGTTATGAAGGAGGTCAGGGTCTCCAGCGTTCGGTCCGTCTGGTTGAACCTGGCCATGGGCTTGGCTCCTTGAAACAAGAGTATGTTAGGGACGGCCACGGTCCCGAAGCGCGTGGAGAGACTGTGAAAAGAGCGAGAGAGAAATGCAGCTGATGAACACAGAAGCATCCTCAAGGAGCCGGACTGCGCTGAGGGAACGTCACTGATCAACCTGCTGTGCTGGGACGCGTCCAGAGCCAGGAAGTGCATGCTGGGAAACACTCGAGGCAGGGCGTTGAAGTGCGGCGCGAGGTTTGCAGAAAACTGACACCACGTGGTGTAAAAGAGAACCAGTGAGCACTCGGAGCTGTTGGCATTCAGCAGATCCATCAGGTCCTGAGGAGAGAGGAGACCAGGTGTGTGTTACACATCTCTCAGCAACTCCTTTCCAAAAATTATTTGATCTCGTAACGTTTAATCAAAATGTCATAAGTGGTTCTTCTGAGCTAAAACAAAGCCACGCCCACATCTCAACATCCAATCAAAAGCTGATGCACAGAAGCGAGCCCCGCCCCACACTGATCTTTACCTGTTTCTCCACGAACAGAGACTAACCACAGGACCCATACACCTCATTCTGAAGAACTATCACTGAACTGTTTCACTGCACCATCTCTTTCTGAACATTTAATAAATCAGTCAGACATTTTCACAAACTAAACCTTGAAACAGCCGCACAAGGTCACACTATAATATTCAGTACACTACCAGCCAACAGTCTGGAATAATTAGGATTTGGAATAAGAAGTCTCTTCTGCTCACCAAGACTGCATTTAATTGATACAGGAAAATATTATTCTATTGTAAATCATCTGTTTTCTGTGTGAATCTGGGTTAAAGTGTAATGTATTTCTGTGATGCTCCGCTGTATTTTCAGCATCATTCCTCCAGTCTTCAGTGTCACATGATCTTCAGGAATCATGAAAATATGATGATTTACTGCTCAAGAGACATTTCTGATTATTATCATTTTTTCAGGATTCACAGATGAACAGAAAGTTCAAAAAAGAACAGCATTTATTTGAAACATAAATCTTTTGTAACATCATACACGTCTTTACTGTAACTTCTGATCAATTTAATGTGTCCTTGATAATACTATTTTTTTTTAATCACAATTAGCCCAAACTTCTGAATAATCACTGATGATAATCAGAAATGTTTCTTGAGCAGTAAATCATCATATTATTCTGATTTCTGAAGATCATGTGACACTGAAGACTGGAGGAATGATGCTGAAAATACAACGGTGCATCACAGAAATACATTACACTTTAACACAGATTCACACAGAAAATAACATTGTAATAATATTTCAGTGTTTTCTCCTGGTGAGCAGAAGAGCTCTGAGGGAAGTGTGTCGGGGGTTTCCTCCGGTAACACTCGGTACCTGAGACGCGTTGAGCAGCTGCACCGTGAAGCGCTCGATCCCCGTGATGTTCCTCCGCTCGCAGTTGACTTTGTAGGTCTTGGCGGGCTCGGTCTCGGTCACGGTGAAGTTCTGGCTCTCGGTGTCGCTGGAGTCGCTGTGGATGACGGCGGACAGCAGCGCTTCCTCACAGCGGCCTCCAGCGCACTCGTCCCCCGCCAGAGGCTCCATCCCCGCGGACTGAGGGACTCCCATCACCGCGTCGGCCATCTCCGCCGTCCTGAAGATCCTCTGCGGCGGATCCGCCTGATCAGGGAGCTCCGCTTCATCTGAAGAACAGAGAGATCGTCAGATCGGCTCTCACACCCTCACGAGCGCCGAGCCGCTGTTTCTGACCGTTTATACTTTACCTCCGTGTGACAGACGCGCGATCGCGGAGATTAACAGCCAGATCGCCACGCTGCGGAATCTGTCCGGTACTGGGACCATTTTGCAGCCATTAACGGACAGACAGTTCCGCGCGATGAGCTCAATACTGTTGTTTTCTTTTAGCGGACTCGAGAGGAAAGATTCGGCAACATCGGCTTCCGGTTCACGCAGCTACATTGTTGACGACGTCACGCAACAAGAACGTAAACATATTTAGCAGTACTCTGGACGATTTTGTGTTGAAATTTTAACACAAAGCTCAGAAGTGAGAAACGTCTTCCTGGCTTTTGAAAGTAAATCCCCTCAAATGGTTAAATATAATTAAAAATGCGGATAAACACAGGCCAATGTGATTGGTCCGTCTACACAAGGTTCTTGCTACTTTTCTCCGCGCTTCTGTGGGTGGACCAATCACAGCGGTCGGTGTTTAACTGCTTTACGAATAAAAAAAGCGCTAAACAACTACATTTAAATTGAATTGAATTATTTGGACGCACTGCACTCGGCCAGTTAAATACACCATCTGGGTCACTAATATCTAATTTATACTTCAATCAACTGAATTAGATGTGGAGGTCTAACTGTTGTCTTTATCAAAAAGTATAACGTGTGAAATAAGTGAAAAATATAAAAAATAAAATATAAAAAAAGTGAAATATGGGCTATTCTTGTGTTGTTTACATTTATATTTACATATGTAGGCCTACTATACATAACACTCTACACTACTTTAAAACCATTAAAGTACAATTCAATTAAACAGATATCCAGTTATTTTAATAGTGTAGAATTAAATAAACAGCAATAAGACTTCCTTGATGTAATAACATTTTAATAAAACATACACAAACATGTATATATTTATATTGTAACTGTATTACAAAGTAAATCAATGAAGGAAAATAAGAGCCAACATCACTGATTATATGAATTTAACAAATATTGAACATAAAGCTTCTCTTAATGCCACACACTGCTACAGACTACACACTACACATCTCAATCAATGTGATATTAAACCATAAGAAGACTTCTACATCACGGCATTCCCACACCAACAACAATCATCAGAGTCAGAAGAATCAACACAATACAGAAGGAACTATTACAAGACGTGTGGTGAGTGATGTGTGTGATTACAGAGTGTGTGTGTGTGTGTGTGTGTGTGTGTGTGAGACCCCCCGCACACACACACACACACACACACACACTACAGAGAGCTGCTGCTGCAGTGCTGGAATGGAGAAACACACTTCAGTGAAACTGTTGTGAAGTCATCTTCATTATCATGTGACTCTTAAGAAACGAGCTCAATAACAAGCAACATGACATGCAGTGGACATCCAGAGTGACCACAGACGCCAGAGACCTATTTACAGCTGAAGAACACTGCCTCAGTGAGAGATGACCATCCGGTGTGTGTGTGTGTGTGAGACAGAGGTCATGTGTGTGTGTGTGTGACAGAGGTCATGTGTGTGTGTGTGAGACAGAGGTCATGTGTGTGTGTGTGTGTGTGTGTGACAGAGGTCATGTGTGTGTGTGTGTGTGTGTGTGTGAGACAGAGGTCATGTGTGTGTGTGTGTGACAGAGGTCATGTGTGTGTGTGTGTGTGTGTGTGTGTGACAGAGGTCATGTGTGTGTGTGTGTGACAGAGGTCATGTGTGTGTGTGTGTGTGTGTGTGAGACAGAGGTCATGTGTGTGTGTGTGTGTGTGTGTATGTGTGTGTGAGACAGAGGTCGTGTGTGTGTGTGTGTGTGTGTGTGAGACAGAGGTCATGTGTGTGTGTGTATGTGTGTGTGTGTGTGTATGTGTGTGTGAGACAGAGGTCGTGTGTGTGTGTGTGTGTGTGTGTGTATGTGTGTGTGAGACAGAGGTCATGTGTGTGTGTGTGTGTGTGTGTGAGACAGAGGTCATGTGTGTGTGTGTGTGTGTGTGTGTGAGACAGAGGTCATGTGTGTGTGTGTGTGTGTGTGTGTGTGAGACAGAGGTCGTGTGTGACAGAGATCACGTGTCTCAGACGTGTTCAGGAGTATGTTGGCAGAGCGCTGTGGATGGGTACCGGCAGAGTGTTTCTTGACTGACCGCCGTCTGGACACACAGCCGCGGGGGGAAAGGGCTCCGATGGCGTGGTGCTGACCTGCGGAGGGGTTTTTTGGTTTCGTATGGGGAACGTGCTGAGGAGGAACTGCGGGGCTTGTAACAGCATTTTTTGTGTTCTAGACAAGGGAGAAAAAAACAGACATGATTCATGAAAACAACACAATCCAAGGCTTCACAAAACCATGTATCAATGAGCAGCAGCCAAACACTGACTAAAATACACTGATACATTGGCAAACAGTAAAGAGTTAATTCCCAGAGAAATGTTCTCTCTGTCATCGTTGTTCAGAAGTGGTGTGTTCAATCCTCCTGGGAAGAGCATATTTTTATAATTATGTCAGGTGCGTTCAAGTCCCTTTGGGCAGAGCAAGATGTTAATGTACCTTTTCTACAAAAATGCAGAGAGTGTTTTTAAGCTGTACTAAAGCATGTGTCTATTTGCTGTTTTTATTCAGTGGTGCTGTAAAGTGAATCGTTATATATTTTGTTATAATTGTTACTATTGTGTTTTGTACATGTGACTTTTTGACTTTTAAAAATGATGATTTTATTCAATTCAACAAATGGTGGCGTTTATGTGCGATCAACATGTAAATACAATCTTTTCAACATGATGTGAATTCAGACAGAAAGTTTGGTTAAGGATACATTCAACATAGAGCAATAGTTCAGCCAAAATTAAACTGTGTTCACCCTCAGGTCATCTAGATGTGAATGGGTGCCGTCAGAATGAGTCCAAAACAGCTGATAAAAACATCACATTAAGCTTCAAAAAAGATGTTTGGCTTGTAAACGCTGCTTGATTTGTGCAGATTTCTCTCCTGATTCAGACCAGAACACTGTTATTATAGACTCATATTTGAGTTGAACATCTTAATGCTGGATGTGTTTCAGGTTTTGTCTTCTCCAGATGTTCACTGATGGACTGGAGTGCTGTGGATTATTGTGATGTTTTTATCAGACTCTCATTCTGACGGCACCCATTCACTGCAGAGCATCCATTGATGAGACACTGATGCATTTGCTACATTTCTCCAGACCTGATGAAGACACACACTCCTCCTGATCTGGGACGGACTGAGGGTGAACACAGTTGAATCTGGTCTGAGCTGCTGTAATGTAAGATCTCAAGTGAAGGGTGTTGTTACTCTGTGGTGGTCTCCTCCTTCAGCGCGGCGTCACCGGCTCCAGGTTTGTGTATGATGCTGTAGGGAAACGCGGCTCCGCTGCAGGCGCTGTAGCTCAGTTTGCTCGGGCGTGACTGGCTCTTTATGCTCCCCGGCGGGCGACCGGGACTCACTTTATACCCTGCAGCTCTGGTGGTGCCCAGCGGCCGTCCAGGACTGGTCTTGAAGCCGGCGGCCCTGGTGGTGCCCGGGGGTCTGCCTGTGCTGGTTCTGTATCCGGCTGATTTGGTGGTGCCCGGTGGACGCCCGCGTTTCCCAGACTTCCCGGACGCACCCTTTTTTTTGGAGCCCCTACTCTTCTCATTAGCCTGAGTGGCTGCGGGCCCCAGGGACATCGGCGGCTCCTCGCGGCGGTCCTGTCTCTGGCACGGTGTGGGTTTGAGGACGGCGGCGGCTGGAGACGGCAGGTAAGTGAAGCACATCTGTCGCGAGCGCTGAGGAGGAGCAGACGGATAGAACTTGGTGGGGCACAGATCAAAGTGACTCGGCGAGAGTCTCCCGTCCTCGGCTAAACACGACGGCCTGCTGTCGACGCAGTAATCACTGCTGGACACCTGACGCATCATCTTCTGCTGACAGACACCAGGAGAGACATGCACGTGAGAAAGGGCATAAAGATCCCATCAAACAGCTGTCTATCTCTGCTGAAACAGGAAGTGAGGGTGAACGGTGAGGCACATTGAAAGCAGCCAGTCGTCACCCATGATGGATGAGAAGGACTTCCTCTTTTAACTGGACAGAACTCAGCTAGAGCCGTCATCACTGTTCTTATATTGTGTTTTCCTACAGGACACTTCTGATAATCAGTCTCTTTTTTTCCATGTATTTAACTGCATATATATCTGTTTAGGGTGAGACATTGTTTTTCATGCACCGGTCATTTTTGTGATTTTTATATTTCATAATACGCCATTTCAGACTAGTAGAAAGAAAACATCCATGATACACATTTAAGTGTTTATTTCATTGCATTTTTATCTATTTGCGTCTGTAGATTTCAATTCCAGTCCATATCTTTGAAAAGTTTTTCCTATTACATTCACCAAACTTCCCAGTGTTACTCCTCTCTATATTCTGAAGGTTTGTTCACATACAGTAGGTGTAGAAGAGAATCATTCATTTTTTAAATAATCACGTTGTTTCTTTGCAGCAGACGGACACAGTTTTTGTTTGATCCAGCTGTATTCACTCAGTGCTACTTCCAAGTGAATAATAAAACACCAACTTGTCAGAAAAAAATAAAAACGAATCATTGAGGATCAGCCCTTGTGTCAGTATTTTGTTGAAGCACCTTCTGCTTTTATTTTTTCTCACCATACAGCATCTTGGCTGGCATTGGCCAGTGAGAGTTGCAACTTCACTGGTGTTGTTCAGTAAGATTTCAGGCAGGTAAGGAAGAAATGGAGTCCCCAAGGTGTTAACCCCATCAAGAGAGAACAAGAATTATGATCCTGACTTTATCCTGTTTGATTTCTGTTGTGTATGTAAATGTGTGCATATTTAATTAGATGTCTTCACATTTTATATTCAAACTTAATTTGAGAAAGCTGTACTACTAAACAGTTTCTGTGATTTATCAGTGGAGAGTATGGTAAGATCTGTTTGTTACTCTGTTCACCTGTAGTGTAGAGGAATAGTCAACTTTCAGGATGCATTTTCATCATCATCATCATCATGAAGCTCACAGTCATGGACTGAACTCATTTCATTGGATCTTCAGCAGCTGGAGCTCTTCATTAAATATTGTGTGCGAGTCTCTGTGTGTGTGTGTGTGTGTGTGTGTGTGTGTGTGAGTGAGAGAGTGAGATAGAGAGAGAATGTATGCAGATCAGGTTTCAGAAGCTCTTATAATATTTAAAAGTCTGTTCGTGCATCAGTCAGGGCTCCATTAGCATGCATAGCTTTATAATTTTAATCTCACTGTTAAAAGCACACAGTGCATATGACACAACCCCTTCAGTTCTGTCTCTCTAACAAATTCTGTCTCTCTGACAAAGGAAATGATACACATTTCAGTCCATGCACACAACAGAAACATCATCGGTTTTTAAAGAGATGATCTGTACCTCGCATTAATGTCGACGCTGGAGCGGAAAGGGTTAAATGTGACATTTTTGTCCCATTTTGGTGTTACGGATGAATTCTGGCCGACTATGATAAAAGCTCATCGAATAAAACAGGAGCGATTGACGTTCACCTCGATGTTTAGAAAACGTGTCACAGCTTTCTTCGGAATTTTAGGAGACGCTTTAGAAATCAGCGTCAGCCATTGATATTAAATATTAAGAAAGCTAAGGATAACGCGCATGCGCACTGAGTGCTGCGCGCAGCTGCATTGACAGCGGTGGAGCTCTTCTGACACGACTGATCTAAACACATCATACTCATTTGAACTAATTCCTCCCAAATCAGCGTTTAAACACGTCTGTGTCTTTCTGTGCTGTCACCGAGACGCAGATGATTGTTCAGACTGATGCAGAGACGCTGCTGACAGCTGTTACTTTACACAGCGCTGCTCAGGATGGACCAATCACGGTCGTTTGCGATGCAGCATACAGACCTTACACAGTCTGATACAGACGCGCGCCGAGACTCCTGAGGGCGGGCTGCCGCTTTGAATGACATGTGCCAATCATTAAACTCAACCAATCACAACGTCTCATGTTTATAGATACACAAAAATAACTGTAAGCCTGTCTGCGCTGCTAATCAGTGTTTGACTATGATAATACGTTCAAATAATAAAATAACTAATAGCAGTCAATCAAGATTTGAAATGGGAATACCTGGGAGCCAGATAATTATCCGGAATTTCTATTTTGTGGCTGAACGATTCCTTCAAAACTTGCAATAGTTTATTTCTTGCTGCAAATCACAACTTTA
This sequence comes from Carassius auratus, assembly GCF_003368295.1. Taxonomy (NCBI): domain Eukaryota; kingdom Metazoa; phylum Chordata; class Actinopteri; order Cypriniformes; family Cyprinidae; genus Carassius; species Carassius auratus. The sequence goes on along the minus strand of NC_039288.1, from coordinate 242,876 downwards.
CAAAAGTAAAAAGTGTGTGAAACAGCTTGAAATGAAGCGAGTGATATGACGATACATACGGATGGAGGAAAAAACTCTTTATTTCCAAACAAAGTTCACTGTACAATTACATGGAACTTTCTAAAATATTGAGAAGAAATCATAAGGTAAAAGCATCCAGATCACTGAATGTGGTGTGTGATCACATAACACAAAGCATTGTGGGAGTAATGAAGCTGTCCTGCGTCCGCTACAGGACCTTGTATCTGCTCTTGTTGGTGGGCTGGTAGGAGTTTTGCTGAAAGCAGAGAACAGAAGAGTGTGTGAGTGTCCAGCGTGAGCGAGATCTTCAGGAGTGTACTGAACCAGATGAACTCACCAGACGGATCAGCTCCTCTTTGATCAGCCGGGTGATTTCTGCTTTGCTCTTCTGCACGGCCATCTCGTTCGCACCTGTCAACAACAACAGACGGTTCAGGATCAGTCCTTCAGACCAGGTGAAGATCTGGGGAGCACACTTACTCTCGATGGCCAGGTAGATCTTGCGCTCTCCCTCTTTGGGCTCTTTGCCCGGTGGGAAATATGTTCCTCTGATAGTGATGGCCGCCTCCGAATACTCTCCGATGCGCTGAAGAGCCTCTTTAGACGTCACCTTCCACCGCGCCGTCTGCAAAACACACACACACACACACACACACACACACACATCAGTGACATGCTTTCAAGAAGTGAAAGGTGCAAACCTCTTGGAAAAGCTACATCCACAACCAAAGACTATAACCTATAAAAACCGATGCAAGCAGTTCTTGACTCGAGAACGATTCATTATCTAGCAGTTCAGTCAGTCTGAGGTCTGTCAGAAGTGTGTGTGTGTGTGTGTGTTTAGTGACCTGAGGGAAGTCGTTGATCTCCAGCTCCTCCTCGTATCTCTTGACGGTGTCCGTGGCCTCGGCGGCCTGCCGCTCCTCCTCCAGCTTCTCCACTGGTGTGTAGTTCAGTTTGGCGTTGATCTTCTCCGCCTGCTGCTCTGCGATGGTCTTGGCTGAGACGGTGGGAGCGATCATCTTCCCGCCGCGCAGGAAGGTGTTTGTGGCCTGCTGCATCACATCCTGAGATCAACCAGAAGACAATCTCATTTGTAGATTTAATTCACAGCGTCCAGGTATTAAATATGCCTTTTCAAAGCATAAAATCATCTAATCTTTCTTTTGATTAAGAGCTTCATGTAAAACACCGAGCTCTCTGACCTGAGCCTCGGCGCCGAGGTTCTTCTGCGCCTGGATCTTGAGGGCCAGTTTCTTGGCGATCTCCAGTTTCTGGATGTTTCCGGCGGATGGAGTGCTCTGACCGGACACACCGGACACGGATCCGCTCACCCCCCCCCCAGCGGCCCCCGCAGCGCCCGGAGCAGACAGATCCTTCACACGCTTCTTGGAGTTAAACATGCTCTCGATCTGCTCGTCGATCTGCAGATGCACCACAGGGATCAGCTGTTATTACACTGTAACTACAGAAATCATACAGTACAGCGTTCCTGGAGCTCACGGCTCGGGCAACAGCAGCATTATTCCCACGATTCCCAGGGAAAGCCAGAACTGCTCGAATGTGATCCTGTGCAAGTCACTTCAGATAAACGCACACATGCGGTCACTTTCACAATCAGTAGTGTTTCTGCTCAACATCAGATATTATTATGACTGTGCTGTAATGTATATAGATACAATTAATCAGAGTAGAGTTACACATTGAACATGTTATATGACCAGCAGATGGAAAGTCTGAATAAATCTGTAAATGGATTTTGTTTGATACTTCACTTATACATAATAACATTAGGGGAAGTGACTCTTTTAAACCCATCTGAGCTTCTGAGAGAGATCTGAGCGAGTACGAAGCTGAAGATTCACATGTAAACACTCTTCTTTCATCATAAATCCACAAAATGAAGTACTCTGCTAATGTGAAAAGTGTGGCGTACATGTGATGTCTCAAACTAGAGCCCACTGCGTGTTTTAATACTTGTTTGAGATTTACTTAAGTGAACACTTCAATATTCCTTCTTGCTCATCACTGTAACTAAAAGAATAAAGAACTGCTGGTCAAACTGGACCACTGGATCAGTGAGATCATATCATAGCTAAATGTATAGAGAGAGCTCAAATAAAATAGGTTTTTATGTTTTATTTCCAACTAAATGTTTTCTATGGTTTTAGTTAACCCTGGACTTAAGTTGTCCAATCATAACTCCTCAGTATTAAGTCTAGATGCTTCTTGAATCTGATCATGTTCATCAGTAAATACAGCAGTTAGTCAGACTGGTCTCTTATTCTCAGACTCTATTCTCAGCTGTGATCAGTGTGTTCTTACGTCCAGAGCTGCGTCCTCGTCGTCAGAGTCGTGCAGACCTAACGCAGCCTTCTGCAGCTTCTTCCTCTCGTTAGCCAGCGCATGCTCCGTCTCGTCAAACTTAAAACCCTTCCCAGAGAATCCACTGCTGCTCTTGATGCTCTTCCCCTCCTGCGGAGACACAACACAGCGTCACTGAACACCCATAACACACACACACACACAGTCACTGAACACCCGTAACACACACACACACACCATCACTGAACACCCGTAACACACACACACACCGTCACTGAACACCCGTAACACACACACACACCATCACTGAACACCCGTAACACACACACACAAACCATCACTGAACACCCGTAACACACAACACACCGTCATTGAACACCCGTAACACACAAACAGTCACTGAACACCCGTAACGCACACACACACACCAACACTGAACACCCGTAACACACACACACAGTCACTGAACACCCGTAACACACACACAGTCACTGAACACCAGTAACACACACATACACAACCCATCACTGAACACCTGTAACACACACACACAAACCATCACTGAACACCCGTAACACACACACACAAACCATCACTGAACACCCATAACACACACACACACCGTCACTGAACACCCGTAACACACACACACACACTGAACACCCGTAACACACAACACACCGTCATTGAACTCCCGTAACACACAGTCACTGAACACCCGTAACGCACACACAGTCACTGAACACCCATTACACACACACACACACACACACACACACACACAAACCATCAATGAACACCCATAACACACAAACACACACACACACCATCACTGAACACCCGTAACACACACACACCGTCACTGAACACCCATTACACACACACACACACACACACACACACACACACACACACCATCACTGAACACCCGTAACACACACACACACACACACAAACCATCACTGAACACCCGTAACACACAACACACCGTCATTGAACACCCGTAACACACAAACAGTCACTGAACACCCGTAACGCGCACACACACACCCCAACACTGAACACCCGTAACACACACACAGTCACTGAACACCCGTAACACACACACACACACACACCATCACTGAACACCCGTAACACACACATACACAACCCATCACTGAACACCTGTAACACACACACCATCACTGAACACCCATAACACACAAACACACCCCCAAACCATCACCGAACACCCGTAACACACACACACTGTCACTGAACACCCATTACACACACACACACACCGTCACTGAACACCCATTACACACACACACACAAACCATCACTGAACACCCGTTACACACACACACAATCACTGAACACCCGTAACACACACACAGTCACTGAACACCCGTAACACACACACACAACATCACTGAACACCCGTAACACACACATACACAACCCATCACTGAACACCTGTAACACACACACCATCACTGAACACCCATAACACACAAACACACCCCCAAACCATCACCGAACACCCGTAACACACACACACTGTCACTGAACACCCATTACACACACACACACACCGTCACTGAACACCCATTACACACACACACACAAACCATCACTGAACACCCGTTACACACCCCCAAACCATCACCGAACACCCGTAACACACACACACTGTCACTGAACACCCATTACACACACACACACACCGTCACTGAACACCCATTACACACACATACACAACCCATCACTGAACACCCGTTACACACACACACAATCACTGAACACCCGTAACACACACATACACAACCCATCACTGAACACCCGTAACACACACATACACAACCCATCACTGAACACCCGTAACACACACACACACACACACACACAAACCATCACTGAACACCCGTAACACACACACAAACCATCACTGAACACCCGTAACACACACACACACCATCACTGAACACCCATTACACACACACACACAAACCATCACTCAACACCCGTAACACACACACCGTCACTGAACACCCATTACACACACACACACACACACACACACACACACACACAAACCATCACTGAACACCCGTAACACACACACACACACACACACACACACACCGTCACTGAACACCCGTAACACACACAGTCACTGAACACCCGTAACACACACATACACAACCCATCACTGAACACCTGTAACACACACACCGTCACTGAACACCCATAACACACAAACAAACCATCACCGGACACCCGTTACACACACACACACACACACCATCACTGAACACCAGTAACACACACACCGTCACTGAACACCCATTACAACACACACACACACACACACACACCGTCACTGAACACCCGTAACACACACAGTCACTGAACACCCGTAACACACACACAGTCACAACCCATCACTGAACACCTGTAACACACACACCGTCACTGAACACCCATAACACACAAACACACACACAAACCATCACTGAACACCCGTAACACACACACACACACCATCACTGAACACCCGTAACACACACACACACCCTCACTGAACACCCATTACACACACACAAACCATCACTGAACACCCGTAACACACACACACACACACACACACAACCCATCACTGAACACCTGTAACACACACACCGTCACTGAACACCCATAACACACAAACACACACACAAACCATCACCGATCACCCGTAACACACACACACACACACACCATCACTGAACACCCGTAACACACACACACACCCTCACTGAACACCCATTACACACACACAAACCATCACTGAACACCCGTAACACACACACACACACACCATCACTGAACACCCGTAACACACACACACCGTCACTGAACACCCATCACACACACACACACACACAAACCATCACTGAACACCCGTAACACACACACACCATCACTGAACACCCGTAACACACACAAACCGTCACTGAACACCCATTACACACACACACAAACCATCACTGAACACCCGTAACACACACACACACAAACCATCACTGAACACCCGTAACACACACACACACACACCATCACCGAACACCCGTAACACACACACACCCACAACACACACACACCGTCACTGAACACCCATTACACACACACACACACACACACACCATCACTGAACACCCGTAACACACACACACACCGTCACTGAACACCCATTACACACACACACACAAACCATCACTGAACACCCGTAACACACACACACACCATCACCGAACACCCGTAACACACACACACACCCACAACACACACACACCGTCACTGAACACCCATTACACACACACACACACACCATCACTGAACACCCGTAACACACACACACACCGTCACTGAACACCCATTACACACACACACACAAACCATCACTGAACACCCGTAACACACACACACACACAAACCATCACCGAACACCCGTAACACACACACACACACACACACACACACCACGTCACATTAGCATACTTATAACATTGCAGAATATGATACAAATGTGTCTTCTGTCTAAATGTGCTGTGATTAATCAGCTGTGGAAGCATGGTGATGTGTCAGGCGCTCACAGCTTTCTGATGCTCTTTGAAGTTGGTCCAGAGCAGCTCGAGCTCCGGCGGGACGGGCGACCCGGACAGCTCCAGCGCTTTGATGATCTCTCCGGAGTAACGAGACTGTTGCTCAGTGATGAAGGTGTACGCATAACCCTACAACACACACACACAGAGTCACACGTGAGCCTCTCGTCTGCAGCGCAGCATCAGCGTGACCCGGATCGGATCACTCACCTTGTTCCCGGCTCGTCCCGTGCGTCCGGCGCGGTGCACGTAGTCCTCGTAGTGGTTGGGACAGCTGTAGTTGATGACCAGGATGAGCTGCTTGACGTCCAGACCTCGCGCCGCCACAGACGTGGCCACCAGCAGACGACACGCGCCGTTCTTGAAGTCATTGATGATGCTGTCCCTGTCGTACTGATCGATGCCTGTGACACGGACCGCACAGCATCACCTCACCGCAGTATTTCACATCCTTCAGTCTTAGTTTAAATAAAGTGCCATCTGATGGTTGTTTACTACATTTACCTCATAAAAGCTTTTAGGAAAAAAAAATCTGCTCAGGATAACTGTTACAGACGCGATGGAGACAGCAGCATACTTACATGGAATTCACTTAATATTTACAGACTACTTTACCAAATCATGTTTCATTTGATTCCTAGCAGTTAAACTCAATACAAATGATGTGAAGCCCAGTGTGGTGCGGTCCTGACCTCCGTGGAGAGACATGCAGGGGTACGAGGCCTTCATCAGGTCTTTGAGGAGTCCGTCAGCGTGCTCCTGCTTGTCCATGAAGATGATGATGGAGCCCTTCTCCTGATAGTGACCCAGAATCTCCAGCAGCTTCAGGAACTTCTTCTCCTCCTCGATCACGATCTGTGGAAGCAGCAGAACACAGCCCAGCTTCAGACGAGGAGACACTCCCGCTCAAGATTTTAAAGCATCATATTATTCTGATTTCTGAAGATCATGTGACACTGAAGACTGGAGGAATGATGCTGAAAATACAGCGGAGCATCACAGAAATACATTACACTTTAACACAGATTCACACAGAAAACAGAAGACTGAGCAGAAGACATTAGCTGATCTTCATTACTCCAGCATCAGTGGACACATATTCTTCAGTAAGGCAATCATTGTAACTGTAAGATTACACATTAATCAGAGAGTAGTGACGCACCACGTGCTGCTCCACGTCTGAGCACACCACGCTCCTGCCGCCCACCTGCACCTCGATGGGTCTGGACAGGATCCTGCGCGCCAGAGACTCCATCGAGCGAGGGAACGTGGCCGAGAACATGACGGTCTGCCGGTCGGGACGCACGTTATCCACGATACGCATCACCTGCCAAACACACACACACATCAGCTGGCCACTTCTCAACCATTCCTCAGAGATCAGAACATAAACACCAGACTATGAAACTGTGTGGTCAGAGATCACAGGCCTAAAGCAGCTCACATACAGTGTTTGATTCTTTTGAGAGGTGATCTAAATGTTTGTGGATTGGAACCGGAGAGGAAGAGTGTGTAGTGTGTGAGGAGCGTCTGGTTCAGGAGAGAGAGACTGACCTGCGGCTCGAAGCCCATGTCGAACATGCGGTCAGCCTCGTCCATCACCACATACGTGACCCTGCGCAGATTGGTCACGCGACCTGAGCAACACAAGATCAGCACATTAGAGGAGACAGACCCCGCAGACAGACACATCTAGCAGCTGAAACACACACAGGATGATGACAGTCACTGATGGAGTCCCTCTCGCAGGACTTTACCTGCGCACCGGCAGACGCTCACAGAGAACCTGTAAAATTCACAAGAGCCACATCATACATTAACTGAGCGGAAGCCGCCCGGAGAGGGACCTACGGAGGAAACATATTAGAGATTACATCGCATGTGTGGAAACACACCGCACACTCACATCACGCACTGCATTCTGGGGCTTCACTGACACCCACACAGTTACTACAGCAGTGTGAAGGCTGAGGACGGGCTACGATCAACAGCTTCTCACACACTTCTCTTAAACACTGAGTCTCTAAATGACACTGATGAAAGATCTCGGCTGAGCAGCTGACATGAGACCAGAGTCAAGAGTTACTGGAGGAAGCTACATTAGTGATCAACAACTACAAGAGCCAGGGCCTTTCTGAAACAGGTATTCTGGGTGCACTTTTATGTACAAAAACGGCGGCCTTAATGTTTGCACATTCAATCCAATGCATTTGTATTTAAACACACTTTGAGCAGTGCCTTACAAACACCCCGAGAGCAAATAAAGCTGACTCTGTACATTACACTTCCTTCTAGATCTGAAACTGATTCAATTATGTGCTGCATTATATTCATATTGTTGTTTTAGAAGTCTGCATTAACCCACACATGCATGGCATACAGCATTTAAAAGTGGAGTAAGGTAGAAATGCACAGATTCTGAAGCAGAGGACGTGGTTTCGAACACTGCTAAACATCAGTTAGATGTTTAATGAGAAACATAGCAAGAACACAGTGGAGTTAAGCTAGGATTGAAGTCATGTTAATTCCAGCTCAGTTTGACGCACCGTTGTTGGCTCCGAGCATGTCGATCATGCGTCCCGGTGTGCACACGATGATCTCTGCGCCGCGCTTCAGCTCTGCGATCTGAGGACAGACACTGGTTTAGATCAGGCTCTGTGTGAGCTCATGAAGCCATCACACACACACACACACACACACACACACACACCTGCTCGCTGATGCCCGTGCCGCCGTACACACACACCACACGCAGACCCAGAGACTTGGAGAACTTCTTGCACTCTTTGGTGATCTGCAGCGCTAGCTCTCGCGTCGGTGTCAGGATCACAGCTGACGGAGACACACACACACACACAGTCAGATCTACACCAGCAAAGACTTGCCATCACATAGTTTCTTCACAAAACAAGAACCAGGATTCTTCAAACCTTTAGCTTTAATAGCAAACGTGATCAATAGCAAACGATTTCAAAATATATGATTGAACTTCTGATCTGATCAGTTTATAAGCGAGCAGATCTCCTGAACAGCCAGAGGTGTAGGAAACGCCTGGATCATGTTATTCTGACAGGATGAGTCCTGAAGTAATGTCATGTGTGTGAGAGTCCTGATGAACGTGAGGATCAGGAGGAGGCTCACCGATGGGTCCTTCTCCCTCTCCCAGAGGAGACTGGTCCATGATGTGCCGAAACATGGGCAGCAGGAAGGCGATGGTCTTCCCACTTCCTGTTTTAGCGATGCCGATGAGGTCTCGTCCAGACATGATGGCAGGGATGGCCTGGGCCTGGATCGGGGTGGGCTTCTCATAGTTGTGTCTAGAACAGAGAGAGGTAAAGAGAAACACTGGTTCTGTCTGGAGAAGGTCCTGAAGACCCGCTCTACTCACTTCTTCATCGCGTGCAGCACTTTCATGGAGATCCCACACTGCACCCAGGTCTTGATGGGCTTCGGACAGCCCTTGCCTTTAACGTTGATCCCCTCCAGCTCCAGACGGTACTCGTTCACCTCTGAGCAGACACACGGGTCAGACGCGGTCACCCTGAGCTGTGTGTAAGAGCGCAGGTGTGTGTGTGTGTGTGCTGTACCTTCAGGACTCATCCTGGCCAGCTCTGGCACCTCCACGTAGAAGTTCTTACGGAAGGATTCGTACTCGATCTTCTGATGATCAACCGGCTCCAGAACTTTCCTCTGTTTGGTCTGGAAGCCTGTGAGGGCCGTCTGCAAGTCCACTTCCTCTTCCTCTGATGAATACTGCACACACACATGGGGAAAGATTGCTTTTTTATGTGCTTCTTTTTTTAAGGCATGAAGTAAAAAATCTGACATTTAAATATTTCAAATCCTGAAGATTAACGTTTTTTTTTTTCTTTATATATAATATTGTTTTGACCATTTCTGACATGGACATTGTTGGACCTCGGTGTAACTTTTTTAAAAGAATTAAAGTGAACAACCATTCAGCCGTCAGCTACAGTTTCGCATCAGACAGTGCACTATAGACCCCCTGAGGAACAGTTCCACTCATTCTCTACTATAGGAGAGGAAGAATTGTATAAACTTGTTAAATCATCTAAACCAAAAACATGTATGTTAGACCCTATACCATCTAAGCTCCTAAAAGAGGTGCTTCCAGAAGTCATAGGTCCTCTTCTGACTATTATTAATTCCTCATTGTCATTAGGATATGTCCCCAAAACCTTCAAACTGGCTGTTATTAAGCCTCTCATAAAAAAGCCACAACTTGACCCCAGAGAACTAGTTAATTATAGACCAATCTCGAATCTCCCTTTTCTGTCCAAGATACTAGAAAAGGTGGTATCCTCACAATTATATTCCTTCTTAGAGAAAAATGGTATCTGTGAGCGTTTGACAATTGACCACAACATTCTTTTGCATAGACTTGAACCAGGGATTAAAGTGAAAAAAAATCTTCTGACTGAACATTTTTCAGGCCAAGCCATATTCCTTTAACAAACACTTTATTTAAATAGTCGAGACCAATAGCGTTTTAAGGAGAGATTAAACCGCTTTAATATTGCCAGTTTGCATATTTTAAAAGCTATTTGTAATCTTTGAAAAAAAATATACCTTGACAAGGTGTGAGACTGTGAACGACAGGTCATGCTCCGCTATGAAAGAACATAAGCGCACTTTTACATCGCACACACGGTCGACCATAGATGCATGAATCTCCGTTGTGGTACTTGTCGCACCAGGCAGGGAGCATGTGTACTGTAGAGCACGAACTGCAGCATTGTGACTAGCTTCTGATTGATGGTGAGCTAGCACTTTTTTGCCATTATTGCCATATTGAAATTTCCTGTGGCATGCTGTGCAAAGACACGTACCTGGTTGTTTGATTTTTTTAGCCCACGAACCAAAAGGCTTGCCATTCTTCCCAATTTCGCTAAGCCAAGCCCATCTCCATTTATTTTTTACACTTTTATCAATCTCCGAAACATCGGAGCATTCCTGCATTATAAGTGTGTCCATGCTATCTTAAATGTAACTAGAATTAAAAGTTAGTGAACTAACTTTGATGTTGGCTTGGCCATCTTGGCCATGGGGCAAAAGAGCCACAGTACTTGTGTGCCCAGCATTCTTGAGTTGCCCCGCTGCAAAAAAAATAAATAAATAATACCATAAAAAAATACACCTGCGACAGTCTTTTTCCATGGTCCCTTGATGTTTACTTTTTAAATAAAAAGCCTAGGCTATGAAAACAGCTACGACAGGGTTGTCTAGCTGAATGTGAAATAAGTCATGCAAAAACCATAATCTCCTAAATACCATTCAATTTAATCTTATTTTAATAGTACTGACAACATATTTTAAGTTATCACACATTACTGAAAAATTAAAGAATTTTAATCAAAATTTTAATTAATATTTATTATAAAATAAATATTTCATAAAACTGAAACTTAAATATATTATTTATTTAGGCTATACAAAACGGAAAAGAAAAAAGACTAAATAATAAGGCTGAATAAGCTGATCTATAGCATGTTAAATGGTGGTTGCCTGTCTATGAATGGTACACCCTTCTAAGCTCACAGAAGTGGTTTGACCCAAGTCCTCAGCAGCCAATGACATTGACCTCTTCAAACTGATTTTTAATGTGTACTTCAAGTGTGTTTCACGTGTATTTAACACGTGAAATACACGTTAAATACCCGCTGATTTTTCATGTGTAAAAAACACGTATTTAACGCGTTAAATAATATTAGATATAATATCGGAGTAATATAGTATTTTAAGAAGCTCTTAAAAATATATATAAATTACTTTACCATGTTGTGCAGCGCCGATAAATAAATAATATTAAATACGTGTTGTCTACGCATGAAATACACGTATTTAACGTGTTGTTGACATGTTAAAATTCACGTGTATTTGACCCTCTTGGCCTTCCATACACATTAGATATAATGAGGGAGACGTGAAAAAAGGACATCGCGTTGTTTTGATATGGATTACTTTATCACAGAATATTTGTTCGGCAGCACTTGTTTAGTTTAAAAGTAGACATGTCAAGCTTTCTATAGATATATCTCGCATGTCTCTTCGTTGAGTATTCATGGAGTTACAGTTCATTTTAATGACGTGTTTGTAAATGAAGATCAGCGCAGACCAAGGCTGGAGACAGCGCACCTTGTTTGTTATCTTTATTTTATAAGTGCACAAAGTTTTGTTGTTATTATGTTTGTATCCAAAAAAAAGTGGACCCTTTACAGATTCGATTGATGTATTGCTCTTATCTGTACGATTAAAACTGAAAGTGTAATTTAAGTAATTGTCAGGGTTATCAGCAGAAAATGACTCAAAACGCGTATATGCGTTAATCGACTCCAGAGTTAAAAGGCTGTCGTGACTTTTTTTCTTCCAGTATTCATAAGCTGCATCACGCTGTCAAATTATATGTCATTTTGCACACATAAACATCTCAAAAACACCTGAATTCTGCTCTTGTTGTGTTCTAATGGGTGGATTAGTGCTGTCATATTATTTTTGGAAGCGCTTTAAAAATGCGGATGAAGCGCTCATTTCTCTCTCGTCTTTCTCTCTGTTCTTTGGCCAGAGACATAATTTATAAATGAGATCTGACCCGGTAATAATAACATATATTGGTTTAGCTTGTCAGTGTGAATGAAATGTGTAGCCTATTTATTTGTCTGATCTCGCCCTAAACGCGGCTGTCATGTAACTTTTTTTTCCCCTTCGCGATGTCAAATATTGCATTTTGCACACATACACGGCTCAAAAACCCCTGGATTTTTCTCTTAGTGTGTTCTAATTGGTGGATTGTGTGCATTCGCAGGAATATTTATTTTAAGAAGCTCTTAAAAAAATATATATAAATGACTTTACCATGTTGTGACGATGGATAATAATTGATGTGAGGTTCAGCCTGACAGATAAAATCTCACAATCACATATAAACACTCATTTTCATGTGTATAATATATTCTTCTAATTGTTTTGTGCCGTTTCGCTGCAGTGTTTTAATGTGACAGGCTGTAAATTCTCTTCAAGTGTTCAGAGAAATACATGGCGAGCTCGCGAGCAGTTGGCTGCCGCGAATATATCATGTTATTACTTTAAACAGTTCAGAAACATCTGATTTTAGCTCTTGGTGTGTTCTAACGTGTGGATTGCGTGCAATCGCCGTTTTAAAAGGTCTTAAATAAGAATGAATTCGCTCGTTGTGAGCTCCGTGGAGACAGCAGCAGTGATTCTTCTCTCATCTTTCTGACTGCTCTCTGCCCAGAAATCAATTATTAAAGAGCCCTGACCCCTGTAATAATCAGATATGTTGGTTTAGCTTGTCAGTTTGAGGGAAATTGTATTATTTACTTGGTATTTTTAACCGGTTTAAAAGTGAAACGAAGCCCGGCCGACTCCTCCCTTAATCTCGGTTATTGCAACTAGGGGCGCAATTTTTCTCAGATAATGTAAGTCTATGGGTAATGTATTTTGACATTTAAAAATTAATAAAAAAAAAAACTTTAAGTCTGATCAGTCTGAAAAGATATAGCAACCAGCACCGCTCTATCCCGCAGGTGTCTGCCGAGTTTGGGGCTTGTGGCTTTAAAGCCCTAGGAGGAGTAGCGTTCAGAATTTCTGTCAGAAAAATAATAAGAAGAAAAAGAAGAAGTTTAAATAGCATAATGGCTTGTTGCCAAGCCAACATAATTATACCTCAGCCGTAGCCTGACATGTACTTCTTCAAAACTAAACCAAAACCCGGAGTGGATCCATACCGGAGTGATAACAAAACGCTTATAGTGAAGAGAGGAACGTGCATTCGCTCCACTCCAGGCTTTGATCCTCCTCAGCAGGCTGAATACACTTTGTCTTTCCTTAATTTAAGACCTATTTAAACTAAAATTAAGACATTTATTATCCCTATTTGAGAAATGTAAGCCTATATATACAGCATTAAAATTATGAAAAGTGAATTTAAAACATTAAGGACAGGCGGAACAGTGTAATTGACGGAAATCCGTCGATGACTCGCTACAATTAACGGAAATCCGTCATAACGACGGAGAACTTTAATCCCTGCTTGAACACTTTGTTGGCATCAGTGGAAGTGCATTAGCATGGTTTAAATCGTACTTATATGACCGCCATCAGTTCGTAGCAGTGAATGAAGATGTATCATATCGATCACAAGTGCAGTATGGAGTACCTCAAGGCTCAGTACTAGGGCCGCTACTCTTCACGCTTTATATGTTACCCTTGGGAGATATCATCAGGAAACATGGTGTTAGCTTTCACTGTTATGCTGATGATACGCAGCTCTATATTTCCTCGCAGCCCGGTGAAACACACCAATTTGAAAAACTAATGGAATGCATAGTCGATATAAAAACTGGATGACGAGTAATTTCTTACTGCTAAATTCAGAAAAAACAGAGGTGTTAATTATAGGACCTAAAAACTAGAACACTAGATAACTAGAACACTATCTAAGACTTGATGGTTGCTCTGTCAATTCTTCGTCATCAGTTAGGAACCTAGGTGTGCTATTTGATCGCAATCTTTCCTTAGAAAGCCAAGTTTCTAGCATTTGTAAAACTGCATTTTTCCATCTCAAAAATATATCTAAATTACGGCCTATGCTCTCAATGTCAAATGCAGAAATGTTAATACGTGCATTTATGACTTCAAGGTTAGATTATTGTAATGCTTTATTGGGTGGTTGTTCTGCACGCTTGGTAAACAAACTACAGCTAGTCCAAAATGCAGCAGCAAGAGTTCTTACTAGAACCAGGAAGTATGACCATATTAGCTCAGTCCTGTCCACACTGCACTGGCTCCCTATCAAACATCGTATAGATTTTAAAATATTGCTTATTACTTATAAAGCCCTGAATGGTTTAGCACCTCAGTATTTGAATGAGCTCCTTTACATTATACTCCTCTACGTCCGCTACGTTCTCAAAACTCAGGCAATTTGATAATACCTAGAATATCAAAATCAACTGTGGGCGGCAGATCCTTTTCCTATTTGGCTCCTAAACTCTGGAATAACCTACCTAACATTGTTCGGGAGGCAGACACACTCTTGCAGTTTAAATCTAGATTAAAGACCCATCTCTTTAACCTGGCATACACATAACATACTAATATGCTTTTAATATCCAAATCCGTTAAAGGATTTTTAGGCTGCATTAATTAGGTAAACCGGAACCGGGAACACTTCACATAACACCGTACTTTCTACATCATTAGAAGAATGGCATCTACGCTAATATTTGTCTGTTTCTCTCTTGTTCCGAGGTCACCGTAGCCACCAGATCCAGTCTGTGTCCAGATCAGAGGGTCACTGCAGTCACCCGGATCCAGTACGTATCCAGACCAGATGGTGGATCAGCACCTAGAAAGGACCTCTACTGCCCTGAAAGACAGCGGAGACCAGGACAAGACCACAGGAAACAGATGATTCTTCTGCACAATCTGACTTTGCTGCAGTCTGGAATTGAACTACTGGTTTCGTCTGGTCAGAGGAGAACTGACCCCAACTGAGCCTGGTTTCTCCCAAGGTTTTTTTCTCCATTCTGTCACCGATGGAGTTTCGGTTCCTTGCCGCTGTCGCCTCTGGCTTGCTTAGTTGGGGTCACTTCATCTACAGCGATATCGTTGACTTGATTGCAAATAAATGCACAGACACTATTTAACTGAACAGAGATGGCATCACTGAATTCAATGATGAACTGCCTTTAACTATCATTCTGCATTATTGACGCACTGTTTTCCTAATGAATGTTGTTCAGTGCTTTGACGCAATGTATTTTGTTTAAAGCGCTTTATAAATAAAGGTGATTGATTGACTTGACACACGCGTGTGCTCCATCACGTCTGTACCTCCATGGCGTCCTGGTCGTTCTCCATCAGCTCTCCTTTCTTCTTGGTGGTGTGCAACATCTTATTGGTCTTCATCACGGTCACCACTTTGGACACACTGCCTTTCTGCTGAGACACATGATTAATGTCCCAGTGTTACTGTAGTATTAATACACAGACAGTGACATCATTAAAACGTGTGTGTCTCTACAGGACAGGAGAGAGTCGTGTTCAGCACCTTGTCGGTTCCTCCTCTCATGGTGCCCATGTTGAACTTCTTGACCTCCTCCTTGACCTCCTCCATGTAAGCGTCCAGCGGGTCCAGCTCCTCTTCAGCCTCCTGCTCCATCTGTGTCTCCTCCTCCATCACAGCCACTTCCTCTTTCTCTTTCTCTTTCTCTGCCTCCTCTTCCTCTTCCTCTTCGTCCGGCTCGGCAGGTGCTTCTTCATCATCTAAACGCACACACACACACACACACAAGCAACAATCAAACAAATCAAAACCAAGTCATAATGAGCTCTCTATCTTCCTAGCACTAGATACAGCCAATCTCTACTGACTGGAGCTCATGGTGGTTTGGTGAAGCTCCGCCCCTGGTGAGGGAGGCAGCCAATCAAAGCTCAGAGTCTGTGGGATGGCCAATCAAATATGTGCTTTCACACAACAATGTGTTTAACGCGAGCTGAAAATATTTCTAGTCTTAGATCTCTGATAGTTTGTGATGTCCATGGTTTATTTCTGTTTATCGTTGACTCTTTAAGACTCGCTGTGGGAAACAGAAACCCCATCAGAGCTCTGGAGTCTGTGCTAACAGTGTGGTGTGTATTAGGGCTGAACGATATGGACAAAATTTCATATCTCGATTTTCATGCCAGATATCTCGATATCGATACGATATGACTACATGTTCTTTTGCTAAGCACGACCTGCACAACACGTCACTCTGGTTTACATCCTCATTTCCGAATCCAAAATACTTCCACATTATGGAAGATGATTTATGTTTTGGCACCAAGTCAGATTCTGCACTGCCACCGGCCGCATTATCTCCCGCACTCATTTCTTTCTTCATAATTTATCCGCTGTCTCTGTACAGTGTGCATAGACGTTGGAACGGGGGGGGGCTGGAGTGCTGTGTCAGAAAATGTATTGTTTTTAAGCCTTTCGCACGTATGATCAGACAGGTGTAATCAGTCTAGGCTGGTCCCTGGCGCGTACGATCAAGTGCATCACATGATCAACGGAGACAAGCGCTCAGAGCTGTCATATATCACAACTTTTCAGTGTTTTCAACCACATACTGTTCATTTTAGGTTTCAAACATATAAAAAAAAATACATTTAGAGTTTATAAAATACACACTGATGTCTATGGAAGAGGTAATAATAATCTTTTCCATTATAATTTGACACGTTTTATTCATATCAGATACACATTGTGTAAGTAACTTCAGTGTTTACTCTATTCTATTCCCAGTTCACCAGCCACTTTTAAGTATTTCGGGAGAAGTGGATGAATTCACGTGTTGTAAAACCAACAGATCCGATTCTCTGAACTGCGTCTGTGGCACAAACTAACACGGCGGCACCCATCGCGTATACAGCTCAACTAACGCCATCGTTATAAAGGTGTTTAAACAACAATATACTTCCACTTGCATGTATTTGACAATTGGAATATCAGATATTTCATGCCATAACTAACACATTTGTGAATATTCTGAATAAAAAAGGAAAAATGATATAAAAGCAGATCATCATTCATTCAGCGCTGTTGCTGCTGCGGTGTGTCACGTGACAAGCAATGACGCGTCACCATGGAAACGCCGCCCCCCCCTCACAATATAGTTCCCACGTCCCTAGTGTGCGCTGGCTTTAGCGCTGCAGTCAAGGGCACTCCTAAAACTGATGTTTGTTGTGACCGCCAGAGTTGTATGCAGGGCGAGCGCGGAGAGGGGAACTCTATATCGTTGCTTTTTTTCGATATTAATATCTTGAAAGTTCATATCTAGATATAGATACGATAACAATATATCGTTCAGCCCTAGTGTGTATGGATCAGTTCTTCTGAATGAGTGAAGGCTCTCTCACCGTCATCGTCCTCCAGACTCCACTTCTTGCCCTGCTTCATCTCCTCCAGCTCCTTCCTCAGTTCTCCGATGTTCACAATGGCTTTCTTCCTCTGCTCCTCCCTCCACTTCTCCACGCGCTCCTTCCTCTTCCTCATCTCCTCCTCCAGAGTGTTCTGGTCGAAGTCCTGCTGCAGAAGCATCATCACACACAGTTATTCATCTGGTCTTCAGAAGATAACTCTAGACAGAAGCAGCTGAATCAAACACACTCACATCTTCAGGCTTCTCCTCCTCCTTCTCCTTCTCCTTCTCCTTCTTCTCCTCCTTCATCTTCTTCTTGTCAGCGGACGGCTCGGTGTTCTCAGACTTCTCCTTGCTGTAACATCAGCAGAACACACACTTCTGACTCCAAACACTTCTGCTATAAAGCCAAAGCTGCTTATCTGAACACTACGTACAGAGACTAGGAGTGCTGATATATGAAAACAAAAAAATATGAGATGCCATGATGGCAGACTATAAAGACATTATTAGAGCACATTAGTAATGTGAGCTGAATGCGGGTGTCTGCTGACCTCCTCCCTCGGCTCCGGTGCTCTCGGCTGCGGGAGCGTCTCCTGTCCCGACTCCTGGAGCGCCTGCGGAGAGAGCAGACACAGATCTGAGCGCTAGAACACAGCGCAGTGAGGGGATGTGTGCGGCGTGACCTCTGACCTCGCTCTCTTGTGGTCTCTGTGGCGCTCTCGGCTGCGTGTCCTCTCTCTGCGGCTGCGCTCGCGCACACGGGATCCAGCAGCCTCCTCCTTCTGACCGCGCTTGGAGTCCGGTGACCTGCTGCCTGACCGGCCCTTCGAGCTCGAGCGCTTCCTGTAGTGCCTGAACACACACACACACACACACATCTGTGTCAGACCACTGTTCAGAGTTCATTCAGTAACAGCCTTTATTTCACACATGTGTCCCTGCAGCACAGTGTCACAGATATATTTGTAGAAATAGACAACAATACATTGTATGAGTCACAATTATACATTTTTCTTTGATGTCAAAAATCATGAGGATATTAAGATCATGTTCCATGAAGATATTTTGTAAATTTCCTACCATAAATATATCAAAACTTAATTTTTGTTTCGCAATATGATTTGCGAAGAACTTCATTTGGACAACTTTAAAGATGATTTTATCAATATTTAGATTTTTTTGCTTCCTCAGATTCCAGATTTTCAAATAGTTGTATCTCAGACAAATATTGTCCTCAGAACAAACCTCACATCAATGGAGAGATCATTTATTCAGCTTCAGATGACAGAGAGACCGACCCTCATGACTAGTGTTGTGCTCCAGGGTCACAGGTGTATGTAAGAGACACACACACACACACACACAGCTATTTCCCTGATCATCTGATCTGTAGTACACTAACTAGCCAGTAGGGAATGAAATGACTGTGCACAATATTGCTGTGTTTCTCTTTAACTATCAGACGTTTATTTTGGGCTTTAAAATGAGTCAAATACTCACATGAATACACTTCATGTTTCAGCTGTAATATGTTTGTTTCTATACACCTGTAGGCAGTTTAATGTATTTCACACACACACACACACACCCGAACACGCGATCATTAGCAGTTCGTGTTAGTGTAGAAGCTCAATCTAACTCGTGTTTCACTCACAGCGAGGAGGTTAAACAGCACCTTCATAAAATGTCTGTCATTTTGTTGTAAAGATCTCATTAAAACGTTTAAAGTGAAACAGAATAAACAGGAATATTTACCGTGACTCTCGCGCCATGGTTTCGTTGCAGTGTCGCTCACACATCCGGTGACATAATAACAACTTCCGCTGTTTCTTTTTCTTAAAGGGACAGTTCAGCCGTAATCATCAACACGCAGTTACTATTCACTGTTCCAACACTGGTTGGTCTCAGTTTTACTCGTGATGTAATTACTGAAAAAAATGTGCTATACATAAATTAGTATTTTAATTATATGATCAGTCAATCATGGCAACTTATGTTTTACATTACTTTAACTCATAAAAATAAGTTTTTGTGTTTTCCATGCATCCATATCTGTGTTGTGACCTCGTTCATTGTTCAGGAAACAAATATGCAGATTAGAGTCAAACACAGCTAATAAAATGAGCAGGAATCCCCAGAATTCTTCACTGAGTTCATGAACGCTTTAGAATACAGACCTAAGGTGGGTCCCTTTTAAAGAAGACAGTCAGTGGATTATTGTTGAAGAATTTCAAGTGTGAAAAAATAATAGCTTTACGTTTCTTGTAAGGAATATTTACTGTACTTATGATTGTTTAATTAACATTGTACAGAACAGTTTGGAATCTAACATTGTTTTGAACTCAAAGCCATATGTCTGAGCTATGTTCCACATTTGAAGTTGATCTCACTAAAGCAGAGGTTCCTGTGAGAGTATATGTGCTGTACCAAAAACAGCCACCAGGTGACACACAAACTCCTGGGATTTTTCACAAATGTATCGTTTTTATCACAATATTACTTCTATCACAAACTGTAGGATTATTTGGACTCTATCTAACAGATGTGTGTTTTGTCAAGATATAAGTTTTCATTATGAAACACTGCAGTAATATGACACTTGGCTCCACCCATTAAGGGGAGGAGCCTGATACAGGACTTCCATGATGTTTGATTGCCAAACCGTTTAATAATATCTAATTTAGATGATTTCTAAAATATGTGAGAGAAACAAAAGGCAATAAAATGATAACCAAGCAAGCGCTGGTCCTGAAGGTTCTCCGCTTTTGATGATTGTCTCTCTCACACACACACACACACACACACACACACACAGGGATCAGTCTGAAGGACACACTGATGTTTATTGTGTTCACAGTAGCTTCTCCCTCCGACTGTACATAATCAAAGATATTATTACAATCACAGGCAGCCATGTGTCAGAGTTCATATCACTGAGAGAAACTAAACCTCTGTCATACATGAGAAACAGTGTTACATGCATCTGCTGCCCAAATCCACAGAACAGAACGGCATTCACATTCAATTAAATACAGATCACAGATCATGCAGACCAGCATCAGTGATGTCTGAAGACCTGCAGCACATGAACACTCAGGAGTCACCTCGTCATGGCCATTAGTGATCAGCTCTGGACCTCGTATACAGATCTAGTGAGAGCAGACTGTCTGTGTGCACAAACAACACAAGAACACTGCTCAGGAACCGGCGTCATCCTTCACTCACGCTGCTGGGATTCATTCATCTGGATCACGTCACCATGAGAAACAGATGACAGGAATAATTCAGCCAAAAATGTCTTTTCCAGATGTTCACTGATGGACTGGAGTGCTGGGGATTATTGTGATGTTTTTATCAGACTCTCATTCTGACGGCACCCATTCACTGCAGAGCATCCATTGAGGAGACACTGATGCAGTGCTACATTTCTCCAAACCTGATGAAGAAACACACTCCTCCTGATCTGGGACGGACCGAGAGTGAACACATTTACAGCTAGCGTTCATTTTTGGCTGAACTATTGCCTTATGGTCCCAAAAACAGACTTGAATTTCTTTGGATTTGGTGGTGAAACATGATTCAGTCGCAGCTTCACTAGTTTCACAGCGGTCAGAATCTCTAACTGATGAACACTACGTCAAATGAGATTCATACCACTGAGGAGGACGTTAAATGTGTGCTGAGATGCAGGAGGTCAGCAGCAGCAGCTCGTGACACATGATGAAGCTGAAGAAGTAGACGCAGAGGTCCGAGAAGACGTCGCTCATCTTCCTGTAGGTGTCCATGGAGCGGCTGATGACTTCAGCAGGGATCCCTGACAGCAGGAGCGCCGCCGTCAGCACCGTGCTCCGAGACTTCCTCTGCACCTGAGCACAGAGAGAGAGAGAGAGAGAGAGAGAGAGAGAGAGAGAGAGAGAGAGAGAGAGAGAGAGAGAGAGAGACACACACAGAGAGAGAGAGAGAGAGAGAGACACAGAGAGAGAGAGAGAGAGAGAGAGAGAGACAGACACAGAGAGAGAGAGAGAGAGAGACAGACACAGAGAGAGAGAGAGAGAGAGACACAGAGAGAGAGAGAGAGAGAGAGAGAGAGAGAGACAGACACACAGAGAGAGAGAGAGAGAGACACAGAGAGAGAGAGAGAGAGAGAGAGAGAGAGAGAGAGAGAGACACAGAGAGAGAGAGAGAGAGAGAGAGAGAGAGCCTTGCTGAAACACTGGACTGGACGTATATTACACACTCTCTTCATCAGACTATCATCACTTCTGATCTGATCTTTATGACACACAGACTCTGAAATCCTCCAGTGATGGTGTCAGTGTCAGGAAGAGCTGCACATGTCTGTGTTAGATTCGGTGAAGTTGTGTAATCGTTGGTTAACCATGACACCATGACACACACACATATTCACACACTGTGCTGCACGATCTTCACCATCATCTGGAATCTGTCCGTCTCATTACTTTATCAGTGTCAAAGCAGAGACAAACCTTGGGGAAGTACTTGTGCAGTCCCATGAAGCCCAGCTCCAGAGTGAGGAACGGTGCGAAGATGGACTGAAACACAAGAGACGGAGTTGAGAGGAGCTCTGGAGCAGAATCACACGTCTGCGTCTGCGCAGCACTCACCAGATACTGACACATGAAGATGCGCACGCAGACGGCCAGAGCCACGCTGCAGACGAGCCGGAACACACGGAACGAGTCCAGCTCCTCGTCCTCGCCGCTGACCGGAGACGGCTTCTCAGCGGACAGCTGTCCTCGCAGCTTCAGGGCATCATCGAAGCAGGACAGATACTCCTGCAGACCCCTGCGAGGAGACACAGAGCGCTCCTCATCCTCACCGCTCCTCTCAGACGCTTCAGAGACACCCACCGGAGAGCTGGAGGAGGACCAGGGCTCGCTCCGCTCCAGATCCAGGTGGAACCGCGGCTCCAGGACTCTGGCTGCTGTTAGACACAGAACCACACACCAGAGTCTGTGAGAGAACCAGATCAACATCTCCATGTGCTGGAACTGTGCTCACTCTCAGATCATCCCAGATCAGGATGAGTTTGTTTCTTCATCAGGTTTGTAGAAATGTAGCACTGCATCAGTGTCTCATCAATGGATGCTCTGCAGTGAATGGGTGCCGTCAGAATGAGAGTCTGATAAAAACATCACAATAATCCACAGCACTCCAGTCCATCAGTGAACATCTGGAGAAGACAACAGCTGACACACATCCAGCATTAAGATGTTCAACTCAAATATGAGTCTATAATAACAGTGTTCTGGTCTGAATCAGGAGAGAAATCTGCACAGATCAAGCAGTGTTTATAAGTCAAACAGCTTTTTAGAAGCTTATTGTGATGTTTTATCAGCTGTTTGGACTCTCATTCTGACGGCACCCATTCACTGCAGAGCATACATTGATGAGACACTGATGCAGTGCTACATTTCTACAAACCTGATGAAGAACACACTCCTCCTGATCTGGGACGGACCGAGAGTGAGCAGATTCAGCACATGTTGATCTGGATTCTTCTGTGTGTGTGTGTGTGTGTGTGTGTGTGTGTGTGTGTGTGTGTGTGTGTGTGTGAACAGAGTGATTCTGTAACTCTCTTTGGTTCTCATGTTCAGCAACTGGTGTAAAGACTGAAAGTGAAATTGGGTTTTTACTTCAGGATCAAATCCTGTCTTTCCTTTGAGGTAAAAAAGAGGCTTGTTGCAGCCACTTTTATGTCTGTACTGGACTAAGGTGATGTTTTATATATATGCATGCATCTTCACAGTGTTTCCATGCTTTAGACACGGTTTATCAGGAACACTGAGGTTCAGAACCAATCTTAAAACCCTCACTCATCAATGTGTGTTGTATGCTCGGGTTGGCTAGTCTGCATATAAAGAAGTGGGCTCCAAAAGCCTATGGCTAAATCTAATTTTTATCTGGAATTAAACAGTTTAGAAGACTGTCCGATGTAGAATAGGAGTCATCATCTGAGATATCTGTCCCTGTGAGAGGTCAGTGTGCTCGGACTCACGCCTGCTGTCCGCCTCGGTCTGGCTGAAGCCCACGATCTTCTTCATGCGCTCCTCTGAGTTCAGCAGTAACCTCCTCCTGCGCACCTCCGCGCGTCTCTGCGCCGCACTGCCCCGCTCCCGCGCTCCGCTCTCGGCCTCCATCACTGCACTGACGCGACGCTGATGACGAACACGCGTGTTATTACTGAAGGGGCGGAGCCTCTCCGAAAGTGTCCCCTATGGATGACGAGACCGTTTCAACATAAAAGTCCGACCTAATTTGCAAAAGTCTTGTGCGTGTACCATACCAAATTAAAGTATCAATTCTGATTTATTTGAGTAAAAAATTTGTTTCCTTTACCAAGAAAATGGAAAGAGGAAAACCACTATTTTCTGTTTCAAACTTTCACATAGCATCTTTAGGTAATAACATTAAAAATTGAAATCCAAGTTTTGATTTATTATAAAATGTACATGTTGAAACTGATGAAAAAACACAACATAGTAAGTCATCTTTCTATAAATTACAGCAATAAAATAAAATTGTGAACAAGAACATGAAAACATCACATTAGACCACAGAAATAGCAGCTTGTCAGTGATCTACGGCTCTGTGTATTTAAAGGGGTCATATGATGTGATTTCAATCTTTCCTTTGTCTTTGGAGTGTTACAAGCTCTTGGTGCATAAAGACGATCTGTAAAGTTGAAAGACTAAAGTCTCAAACACAGAGATATTCTTTCTAAAAGTTAAAACTCTCCATACCCCCCTAAACACACTTCATCCTGCAACAACTGGACAAAACAGGGACAACAGCCCTCCAGACCAAACTGACCCAGCTCTCTGTCCCTCGCTCTATCTGTCAGTGGATCACCAGCTTTCTGACAGATAGGCAACAGTTAGTGAGACTGGGGAAATTCACATCAAACAGCTGCTCCACCAACAGTGGTGACCCTGTAACGCTTCTTCTCGGATAACTCGTTAAATGCATTAAGTGAAAGAGAAAACGCAGAGTTGGTGTTCCACACATTTAATGGCTGGTACACGACAACGCACTCCTCTCATACATGAGAGATTAACTCTTTCTTGGCGTTACAAACAAAGTAAAGAGAAAAATAACAACGAGAAGGCAGAGCGTACTTATCATCCATGGGGGTCCTCATTAAACACACATATAGTCCTTCTGCGTCATCACCACATAGCGTGCGTTACAAGTCAAGTGATTAGTCTCTTAAAGGGCACACCGCACTATAATGTGATACATGCAAAATACATAGTTTTGGCCGTTACAGATTCCCCACCGGAAAGAAAAAGGCTGTCCCCAGCCGTACACAACATAAGGACAACGGTAAAATTCAACTCCATACATGGAAACTTGGAAATCCATCAACCCAAAACATATTTTACATACAGAAGGCAATAACTGGCATACACGTCAGTACAGCTTCACATTATACAGTATGCTTTTCAACGGCATATCACATAAAAAAAAAAAAAATGTTTGTGTAACCAATCCAAATGTGTAAAACAATTTACTTGTTTTTCCTCAACACAACACATGAAACTATAACAATTAGAACAATGCTTTCTAGAGTCCCACTGCTACGCAAGGAAAGTAAAGCGTATTAGTAACTTTTAATACAGGAGAAATTCAAACAAGCAAACACATTACTACTTCAGATCCAATCTGTCAGTATGATACTCGTTAGTCCATCTATTGTCTGACCACCCTGAGGTGATTCTAGGTGCCAGTCTAGGTCTGAGATTGTAGCGATGACCTTCAAGATCAATGTCAAAGTCAGGAAGATGTGTATGTTGTGAAGATGTGTTAGCATCAGCGTCTGCATTACGAGGACAACTGCTCATGTTATGCTTGGTCACGTCATGTGAATTGTCAATAGGATCGTCACAATTAACATCAGCCTCATTAGGCAGAGAAAAGCAAGCGTCTTGAGGTTGGTCTGCACCCCTCTGTTTCACCAGCAACGTGTCCCCCAACCCCTCATCTGGTGTTTCAGACTCATCCTGAGACCCATTTGGTGTATGGCTGCTGCATGCGTTCCAAGTGTGGAAAGGCTGCATATTGACCACATGATAGACACCAGCATCCTGTCCTGTGTCCAACTTCGCAAGTCTGTAATTCACATCAGACAAAACTTGGGTGACACGGTATGGACCAGAGTACAAGGGTGCCAGTTTTGCTGTAAAATTGGCCAGAGCATCTGATTTAGGGTGGGTTTTCACTCTGACAAGATCACCAATGGCATAAAAAACAGAGCGACGTCTTTTGTCATAATGCTGCTTCCTTTTGTTGTGACTGGTTTCCAGGGCTGCCCTAGCATGGCCATGTGCCTCTTGCAATGTCAAACGTAAGCTCTCAGGATAAGGAATTTCAGGTTCCTCTATTCCATCCCAGACAGGCTGAGTCACCAGGTCCAATGAAGTGTTCAACTCCCTCCCATACAACATCATGGACGGGGTTTGACCTGTACTCTCATGCGGTGCTGTTCGTAGTGCAAAGCAAATTTGTGGAATATATCGGTCCCAGGTTGTATGTTTATCATCCACATATGCTCGAATTGCTGTCTTGAGAGTCCGGTTCACCCTCTCTGTGGCATTTGTCTGTGGGTGATATGCCGTTGTGAGGCGATGTTCTGTTCCCAGAAGAGTGAGCACCCGTTCAAAAAGGTCGCTCATGAAAGGGGAACCTCTGTCTGAAATTAGATATGTGGGGGCCCCATGACGGGAAAACACTTCACTTAGCAGTTTATTTGCTGCCACTTGAGCAGTAGCTTCTCTCACTGCCACGATCTCGACCCACTTTGAAAAATAATCGACAAAAACCAAAATGTAAGAATTTCCACTGGGAGTACGCGGCAAAGGGCCAACGAAATCCACCCCAACATACTCCCAAGGTTTTTGGGGACGAATTGGGACCATTAGACCAGCAGGTTTTCTCTGACTTGGTTTAGTCAGTTGGCAAACCGTGCAAGAGGTTACATATTTCTTCACCTCAGATGCCATTTTAGGCCAGAAAAACCTGTGTTTCAGTCGGGCCAAGGTCTTGGTTATCCCTAAGTGACCCGCAGTTGGGTGATCGTGGTAGTATCTCAGCAAGGTACTTCTGAGAGAAGCAGGAGCATACAGCTTTAAAGATTTCAAGGGGTGGATGCCGCAAGCAGGTTTGGGATCTTGGAAGTACAACAGGCCATCCTGAATGGAATACTGAGAGCAATCATCCATCTCACTCTCCTGTTGTAATGCGGCCTCCATTTTACGGAGGAGATCACCTGTGATTGGATCATCAAGCTGTAATTGTCTGACATGAGAGCGATCCGTAAGTGTCACTGAAGGTAGCGTACGGAGATCAAGACCACCAATCACAGCGTAGTCAGGAAGAAGGTCCATTGGTGGCACATCATCTGCTAGAGGATTCCTTGACAGCGCATCAGGGACTTTGTTTCGAGATCCAGGCTTGTGGACAACATCGAAATCGAAGTCCTGAAGGCGGAGAGACCAACGAGCAAGGCGGCCAGTGGGGTTGGGACGGGACATCAACCACCTGAGCCCGCTGTGGTCAGTGAAGACTGTGACATGGAGACCCTCAATGTAAGGCCTAAAGTGCTCAAGGGCCCAAATGACGGCCAGACATTCCTTCTCGGGCGTTGAATAAGGTTTCTCCGATTTATGCAGGGCACGACTAGCATACGCCACAGCAACTTCCCTGCCATGCAGATCTCTCTGCATCAGTGCAGCTCCTAGTCCCGCATCACAGGCATCGGCATGAACAAAGAAAGGTAGAGAGAAGTCAGGAAAACTTAGCACTGGTGCCGAAGTTAATTTTTGTTTCAGAAGGTCCATGGCGTCTTGGCATGCAGAGTCCCACACAAAAGGAGCATCATTTTTAGTGAGCGCAAACAGTGGTTCAGCGTGGTGGGCGTAGTCCTGTATGAACCGTCGGTAATAGCCTGATAGGCCCAAAAACTGCCTCACCTGCTTCACATTGACAGGGGTTTTAAAGTCCATAACAGCCTTCACTTTGGCCTGGTCCGGCAGGATGCCACTCGGACAGACGCGGTACCCCAAAAAGGTGAGCTCTCTGCGACAAAACTGGCATTTGACCAGTTTAATGGTCAACCCGGCAGACTTGAGCCGTGAAAGGACTTCCCTGAGGTCATTGAGATGTTGGTTGAAAGTGGGCGAAGCCACAACAATGTCGTCCAAGTAGACTGCACAGCACCTATAAATAAGACCAGCCAAGACACTGTTCATTAGTCTTTGAAAGGTCGCTGGTGCATTGCACAGACCAAATGGAAGCACACGGAACTGAAATAGCCCACAATGTGAAACAAAAGCAGTCTTAGATTTAGAGTCTTCTGCCATGGAGACCTGCCAGTATCCCCGAGCAAGGTCGATCGTGGTCAAAAATTTTCCTCTAGAAAGGAAGTCTAAGGACTCATCAACTCTTGGTAATGGATAAGAATCCTTCACAGTAAGCTGGTTCAACCCACGATAGTCCACACAAAATCGTGGTTCACCACAAGGTTTCTGAACAATCACCACGGGGGCTGCCCAAGGACCTGTTGCCGGTTCAATGATGCCATCGTTCAACATTTTTCCTATTTGATCCTCAATCAAACGCTTTTTAGCTGGGGAGGTTCGATAAGGGGGAAGGTGGACTGGCTTGGCGTTCCCCGTGTCAATGGAGTGCTCAATTAGTGATGTGCGACCCAGATGACCGTCAAAGAGATCAGAAAAACTTTCAAGTAGCCCTGACAGTTGTTCCTTCTCAGCATTACTCAGACATGCTTCTTCAACCTTTTCTCGAAGTGCGGAAGATAGGACTTCCATAAATAACAAACTGCTTTCCGGCTCCTGCACTTCCCTGCCTTCCATCTCCTCTATTAATAAAGGATCGTTGCCTATGACAACAGTTCTGGATGGGATGTGAATGGTGATGGAGGCACGCAACATGAAGTCCATCCCCAAGACCAAGGTTGAGGGTAAGCGTGGGACAATGGCAAACCTGTGATAAAAACGCTGTCCCATGAAGCCAAAAGCCAACCATGTCAGCCCTAAGGGTTGGCATGCCCCACCATCTGCTAGTTGGATTGGGGGAGCAGACCATGGTTTAATGTTAACCTTCAGTTTGGCATGATTCTGAACAATGTCCGCTTGCACCGCAGAAAGTGATGCGCCTGTGTCAAGTGTAGCATCTAACACCTGGCCATGTAGGTTAATCTTGACTCTAAATGGAGTGTTCCAAAAGGAAGGTGATGTGGGATCTTCCACATGGCAAAGGACAGGATGTTCTGGAACAGCAGCATTAGACGGTTGAGGCGAAATTATCTTCTGGAGGGAGGATTGCCTCTGCGAATCATCCTCCCCCCTTTGGAGTTTCTCTTGTGCCTTACAAATGAGCTTCCTTCCCCTGCATTGCTACTTTCAGGGTCGTTTGTAACTCTTGCATCAAGAGCATGTTCCGAATGAGCATTAGGGGACTCACTTTGTTGTGAGCCATTTCCAGAAAGTGAGTTGCAGTCTGGACATGTTCGAGAAGTGAAGCCAGGGCGTGAGCACTTGTAACAGTAGGTTTCTTTGACAAATTTAGCTTTATTCTGCATTGCAGGCAATGAACATTTACTTGGTCCCAGGACCACATGGAGCTCGTGAGCCCTCAGCAGAAGATCCATACCAGAGGAAACAGAAGTTCCATAGAGAGCCACTCTATACTTTTCAAGAGCATGTTTACAAATAAGGTCGATTTGTTCTTGCTCCGGCGGAGGAGTTTTCAGTTTTCTGAATTCACTTAGCATGTGAGCCACAAAAGTAGGAAGGGGCTCTTCAGGGCTTTGCATACGGTCCAAGATACCTCTCATTATTTGTTCCTGGCTGTCAGAAGGAAGAAAGACTTTCCTGAAGAAATCACAGAACTGGGCCCATGTAACGACATGTGCGTCAAGGACTGAAAACCATTTCTTTGGCTCTTTTGCTAAAAACCGTGGCAGCTCGAGAAGAATCTGAGCATCGGTTAAATCAAGGGAGGTTCTGTACACATTGACCGATTGTAGCCAATCCTCAGGGCTAACGTGTCCGTCTCCCGCAAACACAGGTGGTTCAAGCCTTGACTGGTACAGAACAGAAGCGAGGATTCTACTAGTATTACTCACATCAGAAGAATTGGGCTGTGGTGAGAAAGTCGTGTTTGCGTGAGAAAAGTTATTGGTGGTGGTACTTTGTAATGGCATTCGGTCTGGAGGAATATGGATGTGTGGCGTAGAGCTGGCCATAGGAGGGAGCTGCACATGTGGTGCTGCAGGGTTGTTGACATCAGGAGGACCAAAACGTCTTAATATACTCTGCTGCAACTGGAGAGAATCGTTGAGGCACTGTTGCAACACAGATACTTCAGCTTGTAAGAGCTCCACTTGAGTCTCCAGGCTCACACGCTTAGGTAACTTTGGTCTCTGTCTGGGGGCAGAATCTGGTAATGTGTAAGTCAAGTCAGTGTTAAAGTCTGGGTGATAAGCCATATCAGCTAATGTGCATTTACATAACCAGCAATCTAGAAATTGTAAAAATTCTAAATGTAACCCAGAAAAATACAACCCGTTATTAAAATGCACACACCATCAATAAAATCTTCAAAAAAAATTCAACAATTCCTTTGAGTTAGTTATAGTCTATTTTGCAAGAGCTTAGTATTTTTCGTAACAGAATAGGCCCAGAGCAAAAGAATATGTTGCTTTAAATTGAATGAAATGTTACTTGACCATGGAAAAATGTCCGGAGTTTGAAACTATTCCTCAGTCCAGCATAAGTAAATACAGTTCACGATGAAGAAAAACTGTTCCAACAGGTGTATTATTTCCTCAAAATGTTCAAAACGAAATTCCAATGCACAACAAAAATAAACCACAAGTAGTCTTTGAAAAAGAAAAATCTCTGCTGTTCGCTTGTGCAGTCAAATTCAACGTGCACACACACACAAAAATCCTTGCTGAAATATCCCAAAAAGATTATATACAAAAAAAAATATCAGTCTGTGCTTGGAAAACAGGCAGGGAAAATTTTTAAATTAGATCACTCCCTCAAAAGAAAAAATAATCCTTTGTTCCAACTGAACTATTTCGTTCAAAAAAACATCACCACCAGCTTGTAAACAATATCAAAATGTTCAATAAAGCACAAAGTCCAAATGTTGCAGATTAATCCGCTGTCAACAAAACTGCGTCATCCACTCACGCAGAAATACAGGTGTTCCTTCCTTGCGCACATGGCAACCAGATTTAGCAAGCTAATCTCACCAGTTTCCACGATGCCGATTGAACACTCTCACGGCTCCCCAACTCCCGTACTAGTTTTAGGGTTTCATCGCCGTAGGTCCCACACAGATGACGGATCCAGCTTCAGTTGTTCGGGCGCCAATTGTAACGCTTCTTCTCGGATAACTCGTTAAATACATTAAGTGAAAGAGAAAACGCAGAGTTGGTGTTCCACACATTTAATGGCTGGTACACGACAACGCACTCCTCTCATACATGAGAGATTAACTCTTTCTTGGCGTTACAAACAAAGTAAAGAGAAAAATAACAACGAGAAGGCAGAGCGTACTTATCATCCATGGGGGTCCTCATTAAACACACATATAGTCCTTCTGCGTCATCACCACATAGCGTGCGTTACAAGTCAAGTGATTAGTCTCTTAAAGGGCACACCGCACTATAATGTGATACATGCAAAATACATAGTTTTGGCCGTTACAACCCTCAGGGATGTGTTCTCTCCCCACTGCTTTTCTCCCTGTACACCAACGACTGCACCTCTAAAGACCCCTCTGTCAGGCTCCTAAAGTTTGCAGATGACACTACAGTCATCGGCCTCATCCAGGACGGTGATGAGTCTGCTTACAGACAAGAGGTTGAGCAGCTGGCTTTCTGGTGCAGTCTCAACAACCTGGAGCTGAACACGCTCAAAACAGTGGAGATGATGGTGGACTTTAGGAGAAACCCCCCTGCACTCCCCCCACTCACCATCACGAACAGCACTGTGACTGCAGTGGAGTCATTCAGGTTCCTGGGAACCACTAATAAAAATGTGCAATAATATTTACCACCTCAATCCTAGTTCATCTCACTCTATCCCATTCCATTATCATCTATAGCACAACTGTTAATACAGTTTATTTTTCAATCTATTTTGCATTATTGGTCTTAATATTTAATTTTTTTGTCTGTGTGTTGCCGTTGTCTCTGTGTACTGGAAGCTTATATCACTAAAACAAATTCCTTGTTCGCGCAAGCATACTTGGGAAGCTCTTTCTGATTCTGAAATGCGAAGTTTTGCGTGTCATGTGTGTGTGTGTGAGAGAGAGAGAGAGAGAGAGAGAGAGAGAGAGAGAGAGAGAGAGAGAGAGAGAAAGAAAGAGAGTGAAACAGAGAGAGAGAGATGTAGAAAAAGAGCGATGGAGATAGACACACACACACACACACAGTGGAGTCATCTATCTTAATCGTATGTGGCTTGTGTTCTGCAAACACTTAGGAGCTTCATCACTGTGTCTGTCACGTGACTCTGTTCCTCTTTCAGCTTGAACTGATGGTAAAACTAAGGACATTATTAACTGTCTTTATATTTATTTTGAAAGATTAAGCTCACGATTATGGAAAGGGGCGTTACATTTCCTACGAGTGCTAGCGGTGTTCGGCCAATCACAATGCACTGGGTCAGCTGGCCAATCAGAGCAGACTGCGCTTGTCAGAAGGAGGGGCTTTGTAGAAAACAAGGCGTTTGAGAGAGGCGGGGCATAGAAGACCCACAATAATATACAGTGTTTGAAAAATTAGAGCATTAAAGCATGTCAACATACTCTGTTACACCAAATACACCATAAAGATCTTTAAAAAAAAAAAGCATAATATTACTCCTTTAAGTTTTTGATATAAGTTTTGTAGACAAACAGTAGCCTAGTTATGCACAAACACAAGTCTGTAGTAAAGTTTGTATGCTTGTTATGGGTTGATTCCACCCAGGGGCGGAGCTACTCTAAAGGAGGCGGAGCCATCAGGCACGTCATTCACACAGAGGCAGTTCTGGGATTTCTTCTGGAGGGCAGAGATTTATTACAGTATGGAACCAAAATAAATTGCATCTGAACATAGGGTTAGGAATTGCCCCGTATGTTCATGTGTGTAAAACAGTAAATTAGTGTTTTTGAGAGCAATCTGTGTTTCATGTGAAAAAGGTGTTGATAAATTAATATTTAGTAAAATTAGACTCAGTGCTTCTGCTGGAATATATAACATGTAATGAGACCAAATAGCTTTGCTAATAATTGTGTATTTTCGTACAAATTGCGAAAACCCATTAAAACCCATTTGCTGTGAAACACAGTGACTGACTCTACTCTTCATCAGGTCCTGATGGAGCCAGGGACACGTGATGATGATGATGATGAGAGGACATCAGAGCAGAAAGCCAAAGGAACTGGAAACAGCTGAGATGTTCAGGAGAGCTCACACAGAGACTTCCTCTTTAATGACTTCATTCCTTCAGAAAGTTCACATGTACAAAATTGCTGAGAATTTACAAATCATTTCTCAAAAACAGTTGTGTGTGCTAAAATGAGCTGAACAACCGCAGAGGAATCAAGAGGATTTTTTTGTTTCAAATATAAAAAATATTCCTCTGAATGGTGGATTTAACAGAATCAAGACTGAAGCTCAGATTATTGTGTTCCTCTTACCTTCATCAGTTCTCTGCTCACAACCACACATTCAATGTTAAACTCTACTCATGGCAGAGAAATCTCTGTATTTATTCTCTATTTTGTATTATATTTCAAGCTTTAAGCACACAGTCAGCTTCCACACGTCTCTGTAGCTCATCACTTCCTCTAAAGCTCTCAGATTCAGCCAGATCTTAAAAATATCTTCATACAAAGAAAAAGAAAGAGTCCCACGCAGTTGATTTTTATCATCTCGCATCATCTGAATAATGTTTTTACTAAAATTAACAATCTTGAATATAATATCGGTTTATCAATATACATGTTTCTATGATGTGTAAAGATCACAGGGTGGCGTGTGTGAATCGGTCCGTGTTAAACATCACACACAAAGCATCTCTTCTCAGTGAACCTGTGTCTGAGATCTTCCATTAAAACAAGGACTGAAGAACACAGACAAACCTGTGACAAACCACACTAATTATAAAGCGCTATTTCTGGATAGCACTAATTACAAAGGTCGTAAGAAATTCATAAGAAACCATTTTTGTTGTTTATTTCAGGATCTCTCCTCACACAGACGCGTCCGGCTCCGCAGCAGGGCATTGTGGGATCACTTGGAGATCTGCTGCTGCAGGTGCAGGAGGAACTCGTAGTAAGAGAGAGCGGATTCACTGAGATCCTCGATCATGTTCTGCATGAACTCAGCCTTGAGCGGAGACTCGTCTCTGAAAGCCAAGAGAGGAGCGTCAGACTCAGTCATCATTAACTCCTCAAACACTACTAGCACTGGAGTCTGAGAGCCTTGCATTAAACAGAAGACACGGCTCGTCCGGCACAGCACTGATGTAAAACTGTAATCGAGGGAGTCACGTCAGAGTTAACTGTTAGCGTGTTTCTGACCTGATGACGTGCAGGACGGCGTGGAACGGCCGGGTTTCTCTCAGCCAGCCGACGAACGCTCGCAGTCGAGACGATCTGGCCGTGTCCAGCTCTGGAAGCTGGTTCTGAGGAGAGAGCAGACATTACTCTTCTAATTCATCACACTCTGAGCTGAGGACAGCAAACATCTTTCATTAAAAATAACTTGCAATCAGAGCAAAAATTAGATGGTACAAAAATGATCTCAATTAGGGTGCAAATATTAAACCGCAGTTATTGGCATGGAAAACCACAGAATAATTTCTAATGCAATCATTCACAGCATCAGTAGTCTGCAGTGTTTGTGAAGAGCGTGTCATGAGAGAGTGTACCATGTTGAGAGGAACAGCAGCGTAGCTCTCCGCTCCCAGCACTTCTGTGAGGAACACCGGGCTGCAGCTCCTGCCCACCCACAGATACAGGACCTGAGCAGAAGAAAGATGAAGCGCTGCACACTACCCTGTGTCTGAGTTCACAGCAGCAGAGCCGGTCAGATATTCAGCTTCTCTTCTGTTCTCATGTGTGGATGAGCAGCTCTCGAAGTCAAAAGACTGGATAAGACTTTCTCAGACTGGACTATTGTAATGCTCTCTGGCTCTTCCTGCATGTACTATCAAGCTTTTTCAACTGATCCAGCCTTCTGTTGTTCTCCTCATTAAGTCACATTGGATAAAAGCGTCTGCTAAATGGTGAAGTGTAAGAGTGTGAACTCACTGTGCCGCAGTCCATGAGGAACGCCGCGTCTCTGCTGAGCTTCTCCACGGACAGCTGAAGAGCTCTGGGCTGAGGAATCGTGCGGTCGTTGATGTTCAGAGCCCCCTGTCAGCAAGACAAACATCACATCAGTTTCAGACTGAAGCATCAGCACATACATTTGCACAAACCAGCGGCTGATCCTCACACGGGTGAGATGAAAGCAGTTAGATCAGCTTATGATCGTCATCTTTACCACCATAGGTCTTGAGAAGTGAAATCGGTCTTTAAACAGTCGCTTCCAGCTAAAATCAGAGTCCATAACACTTCCTGCAAAAAGTGCATCTGCTGTCGTCTCTCACAGATTAGTTTAAATCTGTTTAAACGCTGCTTGATCTGTGCAGATTTCTCTCCTGATTCAGACCAGAACACTTCTTCACTGGAGGAAGTGTTATTATGATTATAGACTCTTATGTGTTTGAGTTAAAATCATCTTAATGCTGGATGTGTTTCAGGTTTTGTCTTCTCCAGATGTTCACTGATGGACTGGAGTGCTGTGGATTATTGTGATGTTTTTATCAGACTCTCATTCTGACGGCACCCATTCACTGCAGAGCATCCATTGATGAGACACTGATGCAGTGCTACATTTCTCCAAACCTGATGAAGACACACACTCCTCCTGATCTCAGATGAATTGAGAGTGAACACATTTAGTTTGGGCTGAACTAATCCTTTAATGTTTGCTTAAGATAAAAAACTTTGTGTAATATATTTGTATAATGTCCTTAGAGAACTTAAACCAGCACAACTGAATATGCTGTAAAGATACTGGTCTTCATTTGAGATTAGGAACATGTGCATGACTCTGGAAGGTCTTATTCAGCATCCTGTATTTATAATCAGATCCCAGCGATGTGAGCGGGGATGCTGGACTGACCTCATCGGTCAGCTCGTCCACACGATACAGGCCTGGATGGACCATCATCATGAGGAACGCCAGCGGCTGGTGCTTCAGCTGACCCATGGCAAACACTCGCTCGTCCAGCCGGGTGCTGGCGCTCGTCCGGAAGGCTTTCTGAAACAGAGGAAGTGAAGAGGTCATTATGAGAGTGTGAAGACTGCGTGTGACGGGGGGGTCAGCGGGGGGACGTACGTGTTTGAGCAGGGCCAGGATGTAGAGCGGGAGCAGACGCAGGCAGGCGGGGGCCAGCAGACCGGGCTGCTGAACGGTCAGCACCGAGGAGCGGAAGGAGGACAGAGAGTCGATGGCAGCGTTGATCAGAGCATCACGAGCATCACTCAGACTCGCCGTCACCGAGCGATCCACAGCTGAACCACAGCACAACACAAAATATTTAGGTTCTATTTTCCAGTTTATTCAACGGTCAGATGGTCAGAAGCGTACCCATGCTGGCCAGAAGAGCAGTGATGGCCTGGACATCAGCTCCAGCGAAGATGTCTGACAGAGAGTTGACCACCGGCAGACACAGCGTGTGCACACGGATCCTCCGCTCTCCTGCAACAGCACAGAGCAGCGTCACATGACCAGTCAAGAGTCACATGACACGTCACATGATCAGCCGAGCGCCGCACCTTTGCTGGAGGTGTAGAGCAGCGCGGCCTGGAAGGACACGGTCTGCAGGTCCAGCAGGTTCTCCTCGATGCTCATCTGCACGGCGAAGCCGGCGTCGGGGTTCACGTTGGGCAGAGACAGCAGGTCAGTGGAGCGCACGAAGAAGTTCCCGTGGAAGGTGTGTATGGACAGACCTGCAGACGACAGAAGAACACATCAGTGCTCCGCAGGGACGCTCGGACTGACGCTCACACCTCCACACACACCTTTAGTGCAGCGGATCCTCATGACCGCCTCGAAGCCGATCTTACGCGTCAGGTATCTCTTCAGATCCTTCTGGAGGCGCTCCGTCTGAGCCGGGTTGTGCTGCTTGTGGTATGAAGGGTAGTAATAGACGCTTCCAGCCGAGTATCTGGATATACAGCCTTCAGGAGATGAAGCAGCGATCGTTAGACACACACCACACTGAAGCATTAACATCCATTCTGACCAGATTACACACGTGCACCTACAGAAGAGAGCTGGACACGGTCTCTGGACAGACCAGGTGTGCATCTGTCCGTTAGTAACTGAACTAAAAGAGACGACCGGTCTCACTCACGCTTCTGAACATCTCACATCTTCAGCTCTCCATCATTTACATCTCGTCTCACGCACACACATTACTGGAGATATACTGTAGACTGATGTTTAGATCAGTGTGTGTCAGTGTCTGCTCTACTGTTAGAAAGATCTGATTCACATCACAAGCAGCAGAACATCACACAAATATCAGCATCTGGAGCAAATCAGTTTGAGTTTCTGAATAAACCTGAGCTGTTTTTCCTTCATATCCTCACTGTATCAGAGCCGTAAAAGCCTGATGATCAAATATAATCTCCAACAAAAACATGTGTGTAAGGGTTCAGTAAACCGATTTTGGGACTACTCTTTCTCTCTGTAAGGTGTGTGTGATGGGGTCAGCAGTGCTCCTCAGAGACTGAAGGGTACAGGTGTAGTAGTGGGACACTGACCCAGAGAGGACAGGTCAGAGTACTGTGCGCTCAGCAGGAACAGATCCACGGCCACATGATGACCAGAACAGTCCAGAGCCAGCTTCTTATAGAAGTCCGTCGCAGGACTCAGGTGCTGCACGTCCTACAGAGGAGAACCAACACACAACAGCTGGAAATATCCCAGTGACAGCTAGCATTTCACATCATCAACTCTCTTAAAAAAGTTAAAAAAGAGCTGTTGATTTAACATGTTAATCTGGTGTGATTAAGGAAAGAGTAATGTGCAGTTGCAGACGATGCGGTGTCTAATGATCCTGATGACTGATCGTGTGATGGAGTCTATTAGAATACAGTTATTTGGGCCCCGCCCACCAGTTCTACATCCCGCCTGCTTAACCCCGCCCACAGATTCTACAGCACTGCCCTTTAGCCCCGCCCACCAGTTCTACATCCCGCCTGCTTAACCCCGCCCACAGATTCTACAGCACTGCCCTTTAGCCCCGCCCACCAGTTCTACATCCCGCCTGCTTAACCCCGCCCACAGATTCTACAGCACTGCCCTTTAGCCCCGCCCTCCAGTTCTACATCCCGCCTGCTTAAGCCCGCCCACAGATTCTACAGCAACGCAATTTAGCCCCGCCCACCAGTTGGCACATGTGGTGTAAATAATGAGAGGCAAATGCAGAAATCAAACAAGATGCTCTGAAGACAAGACGCTGTTCAGTGCTAAGTCTTTGCATCATTTTTAATGAAGATCCAGATTGAGTCCGCAAAAATTTGGTCCTTCGTTCACTTCATTTTACCGCAATGTGCTTTTATGTCAATGTAAATGTCTGATTATGTAATTATTGAAATCAAGGCTCAAAACAGTCAGTTTACACCCGGATCAATCACGCAGTCGATGGATCAGGTGGCTAACCTTGGCGTTGGCTCTCTGGCTGGGCTCTTCTCTGGGCTGGAGCGCTCCGATGCCGAGGGTTGGCAGCTGCGTCTGGAACACAGACATGCGTCCTCCGGTGGGACACAGCAGCTTGAAGGCGGCCTGCAGCGCCGGACCCAGAGCAGACTGAGTCTCCATCGTCTGAGCGAACATCTGCGGCAGACTGGTCAGCAGATCCTGCAGCAGCTGCAACGAGACCAGAGCATGAGATCACGTCTGACACACACACACACACACGCACACACACACACACACTCACCTCTCTGCACTCGCTCCGGTTGACCAGAAGGCTGTCCGGCGTCGGCAGGAACACATCTGAGGGAGGAACGGCTCACAGTCAGCTCAGGTCTGAGACCTCACTGCACTTCTGCACTGACGGGAGAACGCTCTTACCGTCGACGTCTGACACGATGAGCATCTGCGGCTGAGACAGGCCTTCCTGCAGGTTGTAGAAGTGGATGTTGCTGTCGAACGTGATGAAGCCGATCTTCGTCCGAGCGTCTCCGGGAAGCCTTCATGGTAAAGAAACACGCGACACACTGATGAGCGAGCTCAAGCGCAGCGGACAGCAGCTTCATCAGCGATGCTCACTTACGAGTCCAGGTTGTCCAGGAGCGTCTGACAGACCACGTCCAGATATCCGGTCTGCACCGCGTTATGAGACACGTCCAGGACGAAGAGGTAGACGGCGGGCTGCGGTGGCCTCAGCTGACATTACAGGGACACATCTCATCATTTCAGACATTAACTCTTCTCTGTACATAGAGCTTTCATGTTCATAAACACATCACTTATGTGTGGTAATCTTGATATTAGCACATCATTTAACAGATCTCTGTGACCTCTCCGCCACGGACTGTGTGAGGACTGTGTGAGACAAGCCTCTTCTCCTCGACTAAAGGTTAGTCCACTATTACAGGGCAGCCCTAGAAAATATAAAATCCCCAAACTCTAAATGTAAATAAAAACTATAACATCTCGCACCATGTATTCAGACGGGGCGATGAACTCGATGGTGGCGCTCTGCACCTCGGGTCTTTTGTGAGGCACTCCATACGATCTGCTGACCGGATTATACATGAACTCCTCTGGAACTGAGAGCACACGGTTCAGACACACATACAGCACATCAGCAGCAGAATCACTCGTCACACAGCGCTCACCATCATTGACTCGGTGACACAGGTTACACTTCCATCTTCTAGCGTCCACGAAGGTCACGAACGGGTTGATGTAGGTCCGACAGGAGCGGCAGCGTACGATGTTACTGGACGTCACTACAGGCAGTTGCTGAAGAGAGGAGTAATAACTGATGAGATGAGCGCTCGGGTCACGTCACCCAAGAGTCTAAACTCTAGAGTTATCATCATCTGAACTACAGGAGCTGAAGCCGCATCAGATGCACGTACACACACTGCTGGACGCATGTACACACACTGCTGGACGCACGTACACACACTGCTGGACGCACGTACACACACTGCTGGACGCACGTACACACACTGCTGGACGCACGTACACACACTGCTGGACGCACGTACACACACTGCTGGACGCAGGTACACAGCACAGTGCTGAAGATTCATGTCAGAAATACTGATTTGAATTAAGAAATGTTAAATGACTGAAGAATTACATTTAAAAAAAACTAATGCACTTCTGCAATTCGGCAACTAAGAGATTCTGTCGAACTGTTTGACATTTGGGATATTTTTACAGTGCTTCTGGGCGCTTTAGTTCCTGTTTACGACTATAAGCCTCTGACTATATCTCCTTCCACACACAGTCACATGATGATGAACTTTCATTTCTGAGTGTTCAGCGGTGCCTAGTGCTCTGTGTGTGTGTGTGTGAGATAGAGCGAGTGAGTGAGTGAGTGAGTGAGTGAGTGAGTGAGTGAGTGAGTGTGTGAGAGAGTGAGTGAGTGTGTGAGAGAGTGAGTTAGTGAGATTGTGTGCGTGTGTGTGTGTGTGTGAGTGAGAGACCGAGTGTGTGTTTGTGTGAGTGAGAGAGTGAGTGAGTGTGAGTGTGTGAGAGAGTGAGTGTGTGTGTGTGTGTGTGAGTGAGTGTGTGAGTGAGAGTGAGTGTGAGTGTGTGTGAGAGTGAGTGAGAGAGATGCTGTGTCTGAAATCGTTCACTCATTCACTAATCCCTATATGGATTAATGTAATGTGTGAGAGTGAGTGTGTGTGTGAGAGAGTGAGTGTGTGTCTGACAGTAAGTTTGAGAGTGTGAGTGAGAGAGTGTTTGTCTGACAGTGAGTGAGATTGAGTGTGTGTGTGTGAGAGAGTGAGTATGTGTGAGAGTGAGTGTGTGTCTGACAGTGAGCGAGAGAGTGTGTGAGAGAGTGAGTGAGTGTGTGTGAGAGTGAAAGTGAGTGAGAGTGAGTGTGAGAGAGAGATGCTGTGTCTGAAATCACTGATTCTAAACTGAGTTATTGCCTACATAACATATTTCAATATAGTGTAGGAAAAATGTTAAAACAGAAATAATAAAGATGTAAACTTCATCTCTCATTCAAGCTCGCTCGCTCCCGCTTCCAGCTCGACGCTACTCCGCATTGGATTGTGGGAAATAGTGCATCAGCGAGTGTACATCGGTTGTCATAATGAATTGTGTGCAGTGGTGGACAGTAATGGAGTAGCTTTACTTCCTTACTCTACTTAAGTACATTTTTCAAGTATCTGTACTTTACTGGAGTAGCTTTATTTTGAGTAACTTTTAATTTTACTTTACTAAATTCCAAAGCATAAGATCGTACTTTTAACTTAATATATCACGTGCTCCGACCATAGACTGTAAAGTATAAAATGCTTATATAAAATTAAATAAAGTAGCCTATATAAAATTGTAAACATCTATCTTTCAGTACTTTTTTTTTTACTTAAGTACATAAAAAAAATGGAGTACTTTTGTACTTTTACTTGAGTAAAATTGAAAAAGGAGTACTTTTACTGGAGTAATATTTTACTATACGTATCTGTACTTTTACTTAAGTACTTGATTTGTGTACTTCGTCCACCACTGATTGTGGGTAAAAAGTAGTGGACAAATGTAGGGAATGAAGTAGTTCACTCAGAATTCGGACAGCACTACAAAATGGCTGACAACCCATATAGTGCACTATATAGTGGATAAGGAGCGGTTTCAGACACAGCAAGAGAGTGAGTGTGAGTGAGAGTGAGAGAGAGTGAGAGAGCGAGAGTGAGTGAGAGTGAGAAAGTGAGTGAGGGAGAGAGAGTGAGTGAGGGAGAGAGAGTGAGCGAGGGAGAGTGAATGTGAGTGAGAGAGTAAGTGAGAGAGCGGGTGTGAGTGAGAGTGAGTGTGAGTGAGAAAGTGAGTGAGTGAGTGAGTGAGTGAGAAAGTGAGTGAGAAAGTGAGTGAGAAAGTGAGTGAGAAAGTGAGTGAGTGAGAGAGCGTCTGACAGCGAGTGAGTTTGAGTGTGTGTGTGAGAGAGTGTTTGTGTGAAAGTGTGAGATTCTGACAGTGAGTGTGTGTGAGTGAGAAAGTGTGTGTGAGAGTGAGAAAGTGAGTGTGATTCTGACAGTGAGTGTGTGTGTGTGTGTGTGATCACGTGACTCACTGAGAGGTCTTTGAAGGGGTGTAGCAGGAGGCCGAGGGGAAGCTTGGCTTTGTTCAGCAGAGCCTGAGTCTGTGGGATGCTGGTGAGAGTAGAGCGGAAAACCCTGAGGAGAGAGCAAACCATCAGCGGAGTGCACAGATGCGTCAGTGTGTGTGTGTGTGTGTGTGTGAGAGGGCACTGACTCTGGGCTGACGTTCAGCTTCTGCAGGTCCTGTGGCAGACAGGGCACCGGCGGAGACACGGCTCCTGGGGGGAGCACACTGCGCTCCTGAAGCAGGTTAACGGCCCTCAGAGCCTCTGGAGGTGGAGACTGCAGGCTTAACGCCGCTAACGAGGGGCTCAGCTGAGCAGACGGCTGGACGGGACAAACACACACTTTCAGACAATCGAGGACACACAGCCTCGTGTTTCAGCAGGCGCTCAGTTAGAGGAACGGTTTAACCCTCACCACTAAACCAATCACATCAGCTGCTCTATTCTCTGTTCAGACCTCATAATCATTATATCTCCTGAGCTTAAACATATGCATACTAATATTACTTGCATAACATTACAATTTGTCCATAACTTTGTTCTATGGTTTTAAATGCTGCATGATTTATGGCTGATATTGGGAAAAACCTGATAATGCCATTTTTCTTCTGTATACACGTTAAATATATTGTGATATGACTTTTCACCAAAAGACTTGAATAGTTCTGTTTGGAAAGAAGTAATAATTCTAGAATAACTGGGGTGATTTTGTTGGAGGAGCTTTAGCAAATAAAACAGAAATAAAGTAATAA
The DNA here is from genome assembly GCF_003368295.1 of Carassius auratus. NCBI lineage: Eukaryota > Metazoa > Chordata > Actinopteri > Cypriniformes > Cyprinidae > Carassius > Carassius auratus. The sequence continues at coordinate 199,731 of NC_039288.1, read as the reverse complement.
TAATAATGACTTTTTATTGTAATTCTGATAAATTATAAATGATATATATAAGGAAATGTTTTGTATTAATGACATTACACCTAGAAAAATACATTTAATTTTTTTTTAACATTGTAATAAAAGAAAATTAAGTTTTTATTCTGATGTTTCTGGAAAATAAATTAATTTAAAACATAAATCTGTTTTGCGATTTCTGAAATAGAATGAACTTAATACTACTACTACTAATAATAATTAATAAAACGTATTCCTTTTAAGGAATAATCACACAATATTTCTCCCATATTTACATTTTATTAGTAAACCCCTGTTTGCCAAAATAAAGTTTGTTTTCATTTGATTAAAATAAGAAAATAAATTACTTTATGCCTTCATTTAAAAACAAGAAATAATAAAATACACAAAACACAGAATTTCTGGGGGGGGGGGGGGATAAATAAAGTAGTTTTTATGCATTTAAATATTAAGACATGTTTAAACACAGAATTTGGTAACAATAAAAGAGAAAAACATGTCATAGGCCATAAAAATGAATTTGAATATATTGATGTTAAGTTTAATGATTTGAATTAACTAGACATGTTTTTTGATTAATAATGGTAATTTAATCATTAAGGAGGAGTCCAGAAAAGTGAAAAGGGTACCGGTGTGTAGAGCGGTGTGTGTGCGGGAGGCATGGCAGGGGTCACAGGGGTCGTCTGTGCGCTGGACACACTCTGATAGGCCTGCAGTGAGGGGTGTGTGTGCATCACTCCCGCCGCCGCTGCACAGACACACGGGGAAGAGAGGAAACAACACTCCCTGAGCTTCTGACGGATAAATGCTCATTTCAGACTGAAAACATGCTCGTTTCTGAAATAAATCTGTTATTGACAGGTGAAACACTGCTGGTTGTGGAAGAACAGTCGCTGCAGAACCTTCCTCCGGCTCCTAATACCACAAATGTGTGTTTGAACTGTGCATTTAAAGCAGTTTCAGCTCGTGTGAGTGTTTGGTCACTTCATTTCACCACCGTTTCCTTTGAAAACCAGACACAGATCGATGCTGGATTTGCAGAGAGACTGAGATTAAAGTGTGTGTGTGTGTGTGTGTAAGCGGCGCTCTCCTACCATTGCTGTGTGTCCCGCTCACAGCTGTGGACCGAGGAGGACCGTACATCACATTCAGCGCAGGGCCAGCTGGACACACACACACACACACACACCAGGGAGATAGAGGGCCACAATACTTAATGGAGTAATGATGCTGAAAATTCAGTTTTCATTATAGAAATGAATTACAGTTTAACAGAGATTCACACAGAAAATAGCTGTTTAAACTATAATAATTAACTAATAATTTACTGTTTTTACTGTATTTTTGATCAAATAAACAGTCTTGGTGAGCAGAAGAGACATCTTTCAGAAATATTAACAAAGTATTAATTATTGTGTAGTGTGTGTGATATTATGGGATGTACCGGTCACAGAGGGTGCGGGCGGCTGCATAGTGTTGTGGAAGACAGGAGGAGCGCTGTGCTGCATCACGGATGGGACGGGGCTCCAGCCGGACTGAGGAGGAGGAGGAGGACGACTCTGGGGCTGCTGCAGGGGATACTGGGCATGAGGAGGAGGAGGAGGATGCTGAGGATGCTGGGACTGCTGAGGAGGAGGATACTGGCCCTGCGGAGGATGCTGTGGAGGATGCTGGATCTGCTGCTGAGGAGGAGGAGGTTGCTGAGGATGCTGGATCTGCTGCTGAGGAGGAGGAGGATGCTGAAGATACTGAGGCTGAGGAGGATGCTGAGCAGGAGGATGCTGGTAGCTGTTGGCGGGCGGTGTGCTCCTGTGGTTGGGCGTGCTGACAGGTGAAGGCTGGCGATGGCTGTTGCTGTAGAGGCTCGGGCCCGCCGGCGGAGCACCTTTGGTGGGGAGGGTGTTGAAGCCCGGCTGCGGCGGTGCCATGAAGCCCTGATTAGAGGAGAACACACCAACGGGGTTCTGTGACGGACCTACAGCACAACACAACAGAGAAGAGGCTGTTACAAACCAAACACTGACTAACTACAGGCCTAACTAGTCAGCATACACTAGTCCTAATCAGATTAACTCAGGAGAACGCCATCTTGACCCGGATGAAGATCTCCACACAGAGAGTGATGAGGACAGCGGAGCGATCAGATTAGACACGCTGAAGCTCTCGTGATGCAGGAGACAAACACATCACTCTGACATCACTCTGACATCACAGATCACTGAGAGAGAAACAGCCATGCTGTCAAATACCACTGAAAACATTTTCTGTGTGAATCTGTGTTAAAGTGTAATGTATTTCTGTGATGCTCCACTGTATTTTCAGCATCATTCCTCCAGTCTTCAGTGTCACATGATCTTCAGAAATCAGAATAATATGATTTATGATCAGTGTTAGAAACGACCAGCATACGTGTCACGCGCACAAAGCCTAGTCACATTTAAAGCCAAAACACTTGGTCTGCTCCGTCAGATTCCAGATTTTCTAATAGTTGTATGATGTTGTGCTCCAGGGTCTGATATACACATGATTCAGAGCAAACACACACACACATGCGTCCGGCTCTTTACTCTGTAAAACTTTACTGCTGTTACAACACAAACACACTGAGCTGAAGTGTGCCAACTCTGTCAGATAATCATAATAAAAAAAAATAAGACGAAGCATTTTAGAAAGGAGTTTCAGGCCCTGATCTCTGCTCTTATAGATCATGCTATCACACACACACACACACACACACACACACACGCACACACTCCACAGATGAGCTGAATCAGGACCAGGATTGGAAGCACTGTCCTCTCGTCCTCTGACTGTAATTATATTAATATAATAAATCCCTGTAAGATCACCATTTCTATTAACCTTCTAATTCTTTATTTTTAACCGTTTTTACTTTCACTCCTGCACTGTGACAAACGTGTTTCACAACATCCTCCCGTTCTCACACACACACACGCAACCTCAACAAATCACGGCAGGCGCGCGGGACTGAAGAACTGAGTTACATGGAGTCAATCAATCAATCAATCAGTGATCGATGAGCGTCGCGTCGCGTCAACGCGGTGATGTGGTGAACTCTACTCAATGATCAAGAGAATCTGGCCTGCGTCGAGCGACGCGATGATTCTGGCTGATCAAACACTGGAGGAAGTCTCGGCCTTAGAGCGTCGCGGGACGCGGACAACGCGCTTCAGAGTGACGCCCGACGCGTCAGTGGACGAACACCGAACTACTCACCGTTCGCGTGCGAGCCTCCCGCGCCGTTCTGTGACGCGAAGCCGCCGCTGGACATCCTGAAGCGTCGCTCGGTTCAGTAGGCGAGCGTCTCTCGGGTGTGTGACGCGTTCTCTCGCTCGACGCGTTCACTAATGTCACGGTGATACACCAGCGGAAGTCCAGCGGGAGCACGGAGAGCGCGCATGCGCACTTGGTACACGTGGCATTTCCTGTGTGAAGCCGCTTCCGGTCGTACTGGAAACACAGGTGCGCTAGGACCAGATTCAGGAACTCAAGCTGATGTTATAAACACTTCTAAACCAACACACGCGATCTGTGAACAGAAAATCTTTGTTTATTGATGAGTGGTGGCAGAAGGGCATATGGTCACTAACACATTTAGTGGATAATGTGGGAAATATACTAAGCCATGTTGCTTTTTGTGGTAAATACAATATAAGTTGCTCTTCTAAAATGTATGAAAAAATTATCAAGAATATTCCATTACAGATGCTTAAATTAGTAAGTGAACATCTGAAACATTCAAGGATAATACCTAAAGTACAAGAACTTATTATAGAAAATGTAAGCTTTGTTGACAGAAAATGTTCAAACAAATTCTTAAGAGAATGTTTAATACATCAATGTTTCCCAGGACCGGTATTAAGAAATTACATTTTTCGTCATTATGAGAAGAAAGAAGTGTGTAAAATTAGGACCAATTTTCTTTCATTTCCTGTTAATCCTAAATGTAAAGAGGTGCACTTTAAAATTCTGAATCATATATATCCAACAAAAGAATTTTTAAGAACGAGATTTAATGTTGGGGATTCAAATTTATGTCAAATATGTAAGGTAGAGATAGAAACGGTTGAACACTTGTTTTTTCAATGCAGTTTGGTAAACAAATTTTGGAATGATGCATTGAGATGGATGCAACAAAGAATACCTGTAAGGTTGATACTGTCGTGGGAATTTATTAAATTTGGGCTATTAATAAAGGATAAAAAGGTATCCTATGTTATTAATAATGTGTTGCTTTTGCTGAAATTTTATATACACAAATGTAAATTTTTCAAAATCCCTCCAAAATTAGTGGTTTTTAAGGAGGAGTTTAAAGTATATTTGGAGACCGTGAGAAGGATGAAAAGTCCTAAAGCAGTGTATTTGTACTCCTTATTGGAAGACTTTGATTTTATAATTTGAATATTGTCCTACTCCCCTACTTTATATATTTATTTGTTCATTTAACTTTATTTGTATTTTATTTAAATTTTTTCTTTTTCTTTTAGTTTTATTTTCATAGGCTTCAACTTTTCTTGCCTGCTGATGTGAATATGTATATTGTGTTGTAATATTTGTATGTACGCTCAGGTTTGATTGTAAATCTGAAACTTCGAATGCCTTTTTTTGTTAAGGTTCAATAAATGTCAATAAAAAAAAAAAAAAAAAAAATAAAAAAAACCAACACACGCGATGTTAAAAGCGCTTCAACTGGAAAAATGCAAATGTATAGGATTTCATTTAATATTATATTACTACAATGTGATATGTTAAACTGTCTAAAACATTTCTTTATTTAAACAAATAAAGAGGTCAGGACCTGATAATTAAATCAAAATGTAATCCTGTTTCCTCTGTAAAGTTCTTCTACTGTAGTTAATGTGGTAGGTCATGACTACATCTGTGTGTGTTTAGCTCTGTATAATCACCTTCGTGCTAAAGCTCCCTAAATTGTTATATTACACGAATATTACTTATTAAACATATATAAATAATAATAAAAAAAATTGTGAGTACAGTTAGTCGCGACCTCCGTGTGTGTGTGTGTGTGTGTGTGTGTGTGTGTGTGGGCGGGCGCGCGCGTTCACGCACAGGTGGTTTCTGCGCCGGACAGGTTAGACTGTGACACACAGCGGAAGTGCGCCATTGCTGTGTGTTCGTGGCTGAGCGCAGTGAGCTGAGTGTGTTCTCTAGACTTTACTCTTATATTCTCTCACCCAACTGCGTTGGAAAGAGCTGCACTCATCTGTACACCCGCTCGAGGTATGTTTCTGTGAGTGTGTTTGCTTAGCTCGTGCTAAAGCTAACGGCAGCTCGCGGCCGGACACAGGGGAAGCTGAAGCGCGATTAATCAACACGAATCATCCAGCTGTGTGTGTGTGTGTGTGTGTGTGTGTGTGTGTGTGTGTGTGTGTGTGTGTGTGTGTGTGTGTGTGTGTGTGTGTGTGTGTGTGTGTGTGTGTTCTTGTGCTCCTGTGCTCCTGCTGTCATATTGTGTTCATGGTTTACTGAACTGCTCGTATGGTGTAACCGTGTAATAAACACGTCACAACTAATTGATTAATCATTCGTAGTGTAGCTAACATCACACAAAATGTATTCATAAAGGATTCATATTTATGAACATTGTCATCATTTGATCACTCTCGTGTCGTTCCAAATTCATTAAAACAATATAACTATTTTAATGAAACCTTAGAGGTCATTTAAGTCATACTCCATCTGTGTGTGTGTGTGTGTGTGTGTGTGTGTGTGTGTGTGTGTGTGCTGATCGATGTGTGAATGCCAGGGGAACACTAGCTCTGTTCATCATATAAAGGATTAAAGCATCCTCCTGTAGATTAGTTTAATGGCTCCTCTGAGACTCTGTGTGATGGGGAAACCTGTCAGGTCCATTAGTTCTGTTCAGCAGTGACTGACGCTCTGTGACGTCATCTGCTCGATCAACCTTGTGTTGGTTAGTCACATGACTTTGATTGACAGACAGAGGTTTATCAGACACTCATAGCAATATTAGGGTATTTCTGAAGGAAACGGCACAGTACTTTCTTTCTGACCATCTAACAAGGCTTCTTTTTTGAATTCGTGCTCAATAAAGGATTGTAATTCAGACATAACCCATCTTCATAAGAAAAGTGTGTTTAAGTAGTTGTGTATGTTTGAATGTGAATGAATAGATAGATTCTCCTGTTATGATATTACACTCACATCAGTATTATTGCTGACAACTTAGTCAAGCTGCCTTTGTGTTCTTAGATGAACGTTAGATTCATGGGTCAGTCAGTGGAGTGTGTGTGTGTGTGTGAGGGAGAGAGAGAGAGAGTGTGTGTGTGTGAGATCGTTCTGACGTGTCGCCGGAGTGTGTCCTTCACCTTTAGCTCTGCTGCTCTTTACTCCAGCTCCTCTCATTCACACCTCGATGATGATGATGATGATGATGATCAGACGCGCTCGCAGCGTGAACACTGTACCTGGTGACTCGCCAGTGGCTTGTTCTGAATGAACTTTGACCCTGCTCTGATCTCAAGCGCTCCAGTCCTGATAAGGTTTATCACAGAGCTGCTGCGTGGTGAGACGTGGCATGTGAACGCTTCTCGATCGAGTTCAGCAGTGCATTAAACACACGTGAACACTGCGACTGAAGACCTGCACGTGAGCTCTGAAATCAGACTGCTCTTCAGTCTCCCATCCACAAGTGAAGGCTTTTTAAAGATCTTAGATGAAAGCAAGATTGTAATTTAATGTAGCATGCAATGCAAAAAGTGTTTTGATTTCCAAAACGTGACCGAATCGCTCAAATATCACATCACTCCTGAACAAACCAAGTTTATCATCTAATATGAAACCTTTAACATTATCATAGTATCATAGATGTTGTTGTTCCAGCCGTGACGTCACAGAAATGAAGACTTGGCGTGTAATGTGACATTAGCATGATCACATGTTGTAAGGACTTGGTGTCTTTAAATCAGGATTCGTTCAGGATTCGACGTGCATTACTCTTCGTCTCTGACCGTGTTCATGGATCACGCTCCTAGCGTTCAGCTCTGACTGTGGAGGAATCATGTGTGTCTGAACTAATGTTTCAGCACTTTACTGATTTGATTAATCCTATTCAGCACATACTCAGAAGCTGAAGTTTGATCCGTTAAATCTCTTAATACTTCTCTTTCTCTTCAGATATTCCCGGCCTGGATATGTCCTTCATATTTGACTGGATTTACAGTGGTTTCAGTAGTGTTCTGCAGTTCCTGGGTGAGTTCCTCTTCTGCTCAAACACAGTTTCTTCAGTAATGTGAGGTGTTTCAGCATCAGAACCGTACGCCGTGTCTCATGGACAGTGAATGTGATCAGGGTTACATGTGTCTTTGGTAAAGCATTATCCAGCAGAAGAACCAGCCGTTCCTGAGTGAAAACAGGGTGTTCACTAGAGTTAGGCTTTCTTTAGAATAACCCTCGTATTACAGATGTGTTTAAGATCAGAGCGTCTGTCCTGACTCATGCAGTGCATCATGGGCCGACGGAGGCTCAGTCTCAGACTCTGGCTGGCCTTGTTTTTCCTGTTCGTCCAGCCCAGACTGATACTGAGCTCTGAGACACTGTCGACACACTGTACAGCCTCCTATCAGAAACACTCACTCACCTGGAGCCTGGCCAATCACATCTCTCGCTGGCTCTGTGGGCGTCGGCCTTCAGCGACACTCTGAGCTTTAGATAGACTGCAGTCTGGTCTCTAATATTGTGAGGAGAGAGTGCACCCGTGTGTGTGTGTGTGTGATCGCTGATGGTGTTTAATCACAAGTACCTGTCAGCTGATTAACTCTTTCTGTTCCAGGGCTGTACAAGAAGTCTGGCAAATTAGTCTTCCTCGGTCTGGACAATGCTGGTAAAACCACACTGCTGCATATGCTCAAAGACGACAGACTGGGTCAGCACGTGCCCACCTTACACCCTAGTGAGTGAACGCGCGCACACACACACACTCACTCTCTCTCTCACACACACACACACACACACACACACACACACACATGTCTGGTCAGCTATCCTTGTGGGGACTCTCCATAGGTGTAATGGTTTTTATACTGTACAGACCGTATTTTTCTATCGCCCTACACCAACCCTAACCCTCACAGGAAACTTTCTGCATTTTTAGATTTTCAAGAAACTTCATTCTGTGTAATTTATTAGCTTGTTTACCCCTCAATTTAGGTCCCCACCGTGACACGAGTCCCCATGAGTCTGTGTGTATTCAGGTTTAAGTCCCCACCAGAATAGAAAAACAAGTACACTCACACTCACACACACACTCACACACACACACAGACACACACACACTCACTCTCACACACACTCACAAACACACACACACTCCTGAGCTCCTGTCAGCCGACATACAAGTACACACACACACAGTCACTCTCACACACACACACACTCACAAACACACACACACACACTCACTCTCACACACACACACACTCACAAACACACACACACTCACACACACTCACTCTCACATACACACACACACACACTCACTCTCACATACACACACACACACACACACACTCACTCTCACACACACACACACACACACTCACTCACTCTCACATACACACACACACACACTCACTCTCACACACACACACACACACACACTCACTCTCACACACACACACACACACACTCACTCACTCTCACATACACACACTCACTCTCACATACACACTCACACACACACTCACTCACTCTCACAAACACACACACATACTCACACACACACAGATGGGAGTCTAGATAATGAGCGGAACATTGTAGCGCCTCTCATCCAATAAACTGCAGTCAGCTTAGAGATTTGTTCCTTTTGATATGAAACAAATCTCAAGTTTCAAATTCTGTTCATTTTATTACAATGTTCAAATATGAAAAGCTGTGTAATGTGGACCGAGCGATCGCTTTAACAGCAGCTTCAGCAGGAAATACACCTGAATGAGCATCTGAAGGTGTGATAACATACAGAAAACTGTCTCCTGTAATCACACACACACACACACACACACACTCAAACACAGACAGATGAGCACAGCTTGTAGACAGTGTCAGGTTTACTGATAAAAACACATCCGGTGATCATGAACTCATTACTCAGAAAGAATAAAGTCTAGAGAGCAGCATATGACACAGTTATTTCAGAAGTGAGTTCAGAAGTTCCAGTAAAGCTGGTTCTGTGTTGGTCTGAGTGTGGACACAAGTATTGACTGGTGTGTGTTCCTCTCAGCCTCGGAGGAGCTGACGATCGCTGGCATGACCTTCACCACGTTCGATCTGGGCGGCCACGCTCAGGGTGAGTAGAGGATCTTCAGCTGTCCTCCGTCTGCATCTGATGCGGTGTGACCTCAGTGTTGTGTCTGTCACAGCTCGACGCGTCTGGAAGAACTACCTCCCAGCCATCAACGGCATCGTGTTCCTGGTGGACTGTGCTGACCACAGCAGGCTGATCGAGTCCAAAACAGAGCTAGACGTGAGCTTCCTACTGTCTCCAGCTGCTGCATGAGCTTCTGATGATCAGTTAGTCCAGACTCCAGCGGTGTCCAGACCTGTTCCTGGAGCTTCAGACTGACCGCAGGACTGGACACCGCTGGATTACTCTGCCAGCTATCATCTACATCCTGCCCAATGTTGAGCTTCAGACAATATGCAATTTAACCAATGAAAGCAAATCTTTATCTTTATGTTGGGTTAGAATTTAAATTAAGATTGTAATTTTTTTTTTATTTAAATTTAATGTCCAGCTGATGACCAGTGTGTGTGTCTGACCCATGTACACTTGAGCTTAACTCTGACTCACAAACATTTGAAGTGTCTTGATCCATCACGTATCTCCTGTGTAACTCTGTGTGTGTGTGTGTGTGTGTGTGTGTAACAGGCACTAATGACAGATGAAACCATCGGGAACGTGCCCATCCTGATCCTGGGAAACAAGATCGACAAACCTGAAGCCGTGAGTGAGGAGAAGCTGCGAGAGATGTTCGGTCTGTACGGTCAGACCACAGGGAAGGTATGTTTGAGAGGACGCTCAGGGGTCAGCAGGGGTCAGCAGCACTGGACCAGATCTTTGATATCATTCCAATATCGATATGAACACTACTTAAAAAATCCTTGTAAAAACTGCCAAGAATGCCAACTTTAGAAAAATGAATTTGCCAAGCCTGACACCTGTTATTAAACCAGATCATAGTTTAGGAAAACACAGCACCGATAAGTGAATGTTGAGTGTTTTATTTGTATTCAGGCTTCATACAAACACAACACAAGTGCCACAGAGACTGAAAGAGTGCCACACACTGGATCAGATGTGGATTGACTCCAGATCTGTCAGTGTGAATGTGAACTGGTTTAGTTGTCTGAGGTCCCCTGGTGTCCAGAAGCCTGTAATGTGTAAAGTGTAGAGGTCAGATAGACCCCAGCGCTTCAGTCAGATCTGAGCTCTTCTACACCCGGCTCTGAAGGACAGGACACACCTAGCGACTAGCCAGCTAGCGCCGATGACGGCTGGTTTCTGTGTCATGAATGGTGTTAGTAGTGTTCTGCTGAGCGTGCAGCTGTGTTTCTGAAATGCTCTGTGTGTGTGTGTGTGTGTCCAGGGCAGCGTTCCTCTGAAGGAGCTGAACACTCGTCCTCTGGAGGTGTTCATGTGCAGCGTGCTGAAGAGACAGGGCTACGGCGAGGGCTTCCGCTGGCTCTCTCAGTACATCGATTAGAGGAGCACCTCTGCTCTCACAGACTGTTCAACACCACACACCTGCACCTCCTCTCCACACCACGCAGACGCTCTAGTCACTCTCTAATTTGATGTTTGTCTCTGTCAATGATTCTCTGTGTGTACTGAAACACCACTTCAGATCACACTCTTCTGACAGGAAGTGCTTCGACGTCTCTCCAGTGTTCACTTCCTGTCACAAGGCCACGGTCCTCGGGCTTCGAGATGAGGTCTGCTGAAGTGGCCGTGTTGAATTGCATATCTGTTTTCTGTTCTGATAAAGAAATTAAACCATTGTTCTTCCTGGTTCAGAACTCATTCCCTGAGCTCCTGTAACCGATGAGAGCAGGAGCGGTTCTTCTGTCCATATGATTCGGGATTGAAGACAGATTATTATCATATTGAACTAGTAACATGATGGTGACACGGTTAAAGCCTGCCCTGAACACGGGAGAGTGAAGAAAGGACAGCGGTGAATCGAAGACGTGGACTAAATGTAATTTCTATAAATGCCATGTATGGGTTTTCTTTACGCTGTCCTTAAATAGCTCTTGATTTGAGATGAAAAACATGCATGCCTTGTTACATGATTATTATTGATTTTTATTAGTGTTTTTTTTTATAATAAACACAAATAACATAGTGTAAAACATGGTAAAGGGGATGAGATGCCAAGGGTCTTCTATGAGTCTCAGTGTAATGGCTCATAAATGTCCTTCCATGCATCATCATCATCATCATCATCCTCCAGCTGTCCCACACACACACACACACACACACACACACACAGGTTTCATCAGAAATTGTAATAAATGTTTGCAATGAAAGCAAACCATGTTGAGCTCACTTTCTGTATTGAATTGAATGTTTGAATTTCTCTTATGCACTGTTAATATAATACTTAAAAAAAACTAAAAGTGTATAAAATGACCTATATACATGTTTTATTCACATTTTAATAATAGTTGTGTATAAAGTGTGCAGTCTTTGAGCGCCGTGATGAGGGAGTCTTCTACTTCCTGCTGAGAGCGGGTCCCTTTCCTTCCTCCAAGCTGTGTTTATCTCTTCTAATAAAACTGAAGGTGATATTTATTGAGAAGTCCACACATCAAGATCTTTCTGTATGAATGATTTGTTAAAACAACAGCACTAATGCTAGTGACCCACCGTTTGCATCTCTGCATCTGCTCCAGAGTCTCGGGCAGCTCTTTCTCAAAGGTCTCGGGCAGAAACATGTTTGTGATCGAGGAAGCCATGGTCAGACTCCCCATCAGGATGTAGGGCAGATATCTGCTGTAAGTACCTTAATGAACAGAGAAGAACAGGAGGTCTTGTCTCCGGTCCACTGTGAGGCAGAGAGTTAGATGCTGGCAGATTTACCCAGGAATATGATGTAAGGAGCGGTGATGGAGCCGATGCGAGCGGCCGAGGAGCACAAGCCCATGCCCAGGTTCCTCAGGACGGTGGGATACAGCTCTGCCGTGTAGATGTAGACCACGGTGAAGGACATGGTGAAGCCAAACTTACCGGCCATCTCTAACGCCAGAGCCAGAGTATTCAGACCTGGGAGACAGAATCAGCTTCAGACAGGTCTCTGTGCTGGAGAAGACATATCTACTCATGCAGACATACAGAACCAGCTTTCAGAGATCCACACGAGACCAGACACAGCTGTAAATCTGCCAAACCTGCTGAAAACACCCAGTCCAGCTCTCTTAATAAATCTGTAATAGGCTTAACCTCTTTTCCTTGAAATGGTCCAAGTCCAGTTTCCCTCGAGGAGAGCGTAATCCTGGACCCGTCATAAACTCGCTGGTATTCAGAGACCGGGTGGATAAACCGCTTGCTGTGCTTTTCTGAACTCTTAGGGTTTTATGATAAACTCTTGTGTACTCCCCGGCTCTCTCTCTCTCTCTCACTGCTGCTATTGTGCTGATCTTACATCACAAATCCTCTGCATGTTCAGTACAACACTGTCCAGCGACATGACCCTGTCTGTGAGATGTTTCACTCTCTGGATCTAAACGTAAGGCTGAAGGGTCAGGGTCAGGGTCAGGTTAGGGTTAGGGTCAGGGTTAGGGTTAGGGTCAGGGTCAGGGTCAGGGTTAGGGTCAGGGTCAGGGTCAGGTTAGGGTTAGGGTTAGGGTCAGGGTCAGGCTGAGCTCTTACTGTCAGGAATCAGCTGCAGCAGAAGCAGGAATCCTCCTCCGAGGACGAGGAAAGCGGACAGGACGGGTCTCCGGGGACAGCTCTTCAGGAGAAGCGTGGACACGATGTAAGCTGGCACCTCAGTGACCGCCGACAGGAAGCAGTTGAGGAAGGGATCGCCGCTGAGGTTAGTGGTGTTCAAGGACAGGCCGAAGTAGCCAATGTTGATGGCCATCCTATGAACGGAGCAGATCAACACCGTAAACACACCGCACATGAAACACAGTCTGGTGTGTGTCCGGCTGTATGAACCCTCACCACAGCAGTAAACACAACAGCGTGGTCTCGCGGATATCTCTGGTCCGTAGAACGTCGAGCACGCTGAACGTGTTGATCTGTTTGACCTAGCAATGAGCACACAAACAGATTCAGAAGGACATGAGAGGACAAAACATTCACATCACATGATCAGTCTCTGATGGAAGTTCTCTTAACGCTTTCAAAACGATGGGTTGTTGCTCTCTTATAATGTAGTGTAAGTAAAGTTGTTTGAGTGGGACCTGGGGCTCTCTGAAGATGACGTCTGGAGCTGAGACGTTGTTCTTCTGCGCTGCTTCTCTGACGATGGCCTCAGACTCCAGCACACGTCCCTGAGACAGAAGCCAGCGCGGAGACTCCGGGATCATCCTGATGAGGGACAGAAGGAGCACAGACTGAAGAATGAACAGAGCTGACCCAGCAGATCAAACCCTTCTGAGACTCACCACCACAGAGGGATGTAGACCACGGTCAGGCCGGACAGAGCCCTCAGGAGTGACCTCCAGTCTCGGACAGCGAAGGCCATCCACGGCAGCAGCATGTAACCCACACAGTAATGAAGGAACGCTCCCAGCGTGGTGAAGAGCACTCGCATCGACTCACTCAGCACCTCACTCCCTGCAGGAACAGACCCACCAATGACACACACACCGCATGGGTGGAGATCTGACATAGCACACACACACACACACACTCATACACACACACTCATACACACACACTCATACACACACACACATACACGCGCACACACACACTCATACAGACACACACACACACACACACACACTCATACACACACACACATACACACACACACATACACGCACACACACACACTCATACACACACACACATACACGCACACACACACACTCATACAGACACACACACACATGTTCGTTTCTGTGTAAAGTGTGTTCATCCCATAGGTGTAATGGTTTTTATTCTGTAGAAACTGTATATTCTATCTCCCTTCACCAACCCTACACCTAACCCTAACCCTCACAGGAAACTTTGTGCATTTTTACTTTCTCAAAAAAACTCATTCTGTATGATTTATAAGTGTTTTGAAAAATGGGGACATGGGTTATGTCCTCATAAGTCACCCTCTCCTTGTAATACCTGTGTCATACCCATGTCATTATACAGAGTTGTGTCCTGATATGATACAAAAACATGCCCACACACACACACACACACACTCACACACTCTTTAACACAAAGGTCCATTGGCTTTGATGCTTCCAGAAGAACCTCGAACACACATGAAATCTTTACGATGCACAAAAGCTTCTTTAGTATGGAAAAACTTCCTTTAAATTATTAAAATGTTCTTAACCCTAAGAAAAAAAAAACAAGCATAGAAATCACTTTTCTTCAATGACATCTCGTTTCATAATACACTTACCCAGCACAAACGCTGTGATGTACAGAGATATTTGGAAAGCCCCAACAAAAAAATACAGAATGCAGAAGATCAGCCACGAGTCGGAGAAGGACTGAGCGAGGATCACTAGAGCTTCTGCCCCCAGAGACACGAAGAGGACCTTCTTCCTGCCGAACCTGAGACACCAGACACCAGACATGAGACGTCAGACTGTGGATGAGTCTCTAACACAGAGTTCAACAGATCACTTCAGCATCATTAGTTAATCTGTACAGCAAGCAGCTGCTCTCAGTTACTCTGCATGAGTAGTGTTGATCGTGATGTGAGGACAGAAGCAGTACCTGTCAGACAGCTGTCCGGAGACCAGGGAGCCCAGTAAGTAGCCCATGTAGAGAGTAGATGTTGTGAGCGGGACTCTCCACTCGCGGTCACACACCAGACCCCACTGCACCAAACACACACTCTTATTGTTGAGTTTTCATGCACGCAGAATTAAATCATGGCAGTTTATTTGAACCCATTTGGTTTTATTAACTCATTCCTTATCAGCACAAACCTGTTCATGGTGAAAACAAATTTGATTTTCAATTTCAATTTTAGAAATGGCTCATTCATGACTGCTGTGGAACAAGCGAGACTGATAGACACTACTGAAGCGAGCTGTGGTCACCTCAGAGACAATGGTGGAGTGGTATATCTCTGTGCTGTAGCTCCATCCGTCCACACACGTCTCCAGTGTAATGTCTGTGAGGTTGACCTCCAGCGGAGAGTATCCCTGCGCAGACAGATCTCTCACCGTCTCCAGGCTGTATCTCCAACACTGACTTGGCTGCACTTTTCCATTGACCATCTCATTGGGAATACTGGCTTTCATCCATTCCTCACTCAGATTTCCATCTGCTATCCGACAGTGATGTGACGGCGAAGCCCCAACAAAAACTATGTAGAGGCCGTGAAGCCCCGTGGAAATATAGATGGCATTCAAGAGAAAGAAAAGGATGATAAAAAAGGGTCCCTTTTGGCCCAGAAAGGCGGTGTCCTCATCATAATTTGCCATTGTGCTCGGTCTGGAGGATACAGAAGAGTGAGCTGAGCGTCAGATGTCCAGATCCTCTCCGATCTCAGCGCCGGCTGCTGTGGGTCAGACTCCTGATGGACGCTGCTCTCCTCCTGGACACATGAAGCACGGCTGAGAGTCTGTCTCTGCAAACACACTGTACATGGAAACTAATCCAAGCCACATTTTTCCACTAAAACGAGCCGAAGCTTTACAAACGCTTAAATCAGATTAGCTCTAATGAGAGTAAACTCCACAGCAGACTTGTGCAGGGTTTGGAGAACGCTCGGTTCTAACCGTTATCAAGCGTTTCAATACCATCTCCATACCTACAGGTGAAAGCTCATCTCAACATCATCATCTGTGTGTCTGAAGAGCAACAACACTAGAAAGCTCATAATTCATCTATCAGCTCTGCTCAGACAGCTTTTATTAAAGAAACCGCTAGTGAAAACCTGATAAAACCCACTTCATCAGTGCACTGAAACCCTCTGATCATATCTTTATAGTTTAAGAATAGATCTACATCACATCCTCTTCACCTTAGATGACGTCTTATTTAATCAATCAGCCAAAAGAGTAAAAACAGAAGAAACAAAGATGATGTAGATTCTGGAAGATCTTTCTCTGATCTCTGAAGTCTTGTGTATATATCTATAGCATCGACGGCCACTGCTTCGGCACTTTAGCAGTGATCGGTTTAAACACATAGACTAAATTACAAGATATGCATTTGTAATTCATTTTCATTAACAATGTGTTTTCTATATATAAATTAATTCACATATTCAGAGTAATGATCAGAGGATGACTTACTTCCGTTCTGGATGTGGTGAGAGTTTCTCCTGCTCCTTGACCCGTGTCTGATATTTAACCTCCTTTAACCTCATCATCAGGTGCATTAACAGCTGACCAGATTGATCCGATCTCATTCATCAAATCTTATCACAAGAGCAATCCAGAAGACGAGTGAGAGTGAAGTCTCTGATGACAGAACCTGGAATGAGTGTTTTATCAAAGACAGAAACGAGCACACAACAGCAGTAAAGATGTTGTCTTTATTGGATGTTTCAGTGGGATATAATCCAGTTAATGCATTGTTGGAAGACAAGTGATGATGATGATGAGGTTATGTGTAAAGGTGCTCTGCTGTCTGTGGGTTTGATTTCTTTACAGATGTCTGTGATCATGGCACACATCTGTGAAGACATCACTGAATAATTTGCATAATTAACGATGTCCTCAAGCAGTGATCAGAGCAGTGACAGGTCAGCAGTGTGAGAGAGGTGTCAGTATAACAGAGATAGCGCTGAGTGTGTGCATCACTCTTCATCTTCAGAGACGGTCACATCAGTTATCAGACGGAGATGACAAAAACAAAAAGACATTGTTGAGGGACTGATGGAGAGACCAGTGTGGATAAAGACCTGAGAGATTTTACTTCTCACTTCTCCTCATGTCCAATAAAAACAGATTTTGAGAAGTGGACTAACATGAAACATGAAAACTAGAAATAATATGTATAAACAAATCAATTTGTTATGATCTTTACGGATGAGATATCTAATATTGTGACCGGGGTAATTCTTCTCACACATTTCTTGTAGATAAAGTGAAAATGAAATGAAAATGTTGTCTGGGGCATTAGCTCTGCTCATATCGCATTATATTTCTTTATATGTGTTTTTACAGCGTTGCGCATTAATAACCAATCACACATGATTCTGTTGAGTTTCTGAAGGCAACGGCCAATCAGAAGTGTTCAGATGAGTCATCGCTGGAACACCAGCATCAGTGCTTCTCTCATCCAGAGATGTAAGAGATTAATTTCACAGTGTAAACAGCTTCACTGAGAGTAATTAAATTGCTCTGTGATGACTTTAAATATAGATTCAGTCTTATCAGTTGGGTCATTTCTATTACAGTGACTTTTATGTCCCAATGATTAATTTAATCATAATTTCTCCCAAATGAGTCACATATTTATAAGATATGGCTTAAACTGTACATTTAGGTGTTCTTTTCACTTAAACAAGGATAATAGAAATTATAAATTATACTTTAAATCAAATTACACCTTTTCATTGATATATGCATTAAATTTTATGTCCTCAGTGCAACTTCCACATGAAATGATAAAAACTCAAAATTAGTTTTAATTATGTTATAGACTAGACTAAACTGCCTCTAATCATACATATAAATTTTTATTAATTTTTTTTTTTTTTTTTTGCAATTTTCTTCAATAACCGTGTCCCTGAAGTCATTGTCCACCCTGTTAGTATGTACTCTCTCGCCTTTCAAAACCGACTGCGATTTCATTGAGACCATTTTATAGAAGTGACATAATTTATTTTTCCCACAGGAATTCATCTGTACAAACTGAGGAAAGCTTCAACTCTCACTCCTAACTTTCTTTATTAGTTTTTGAAATGTTATCCTTCTTGTCCCACCCTTAAAGCTCCACCCTGTTAGGATATATTATGGAGAATGTTTGTCCCTTAAAAAAATGTAAAAACAAATCTGACATAGTTATAAAAGTTGTGCTAATCTGTAGAAGGTTAGCTAGCTGAATGTTAATAAATAGTATTTACACTGTTAACCCTTGCTGTATTTTCTAGGGTAAATAACTGTAAAATAGCATCCTTAGTCAACCAGTTGCAATGTTTTCACATTTTAAGCTTTAGAACGGAAACTTCCACAATGAGTAAATAACTGTTCAAATATAAATGAGGTTTCTAGAGTACTTTATGTGAAGTTAAATCATTATTATCTGTTACTGGACTCTCTTGGTTCCAGAAAGATATGGTTAGCTGAGTTTTGAGCCTCTCCTCACAACTTTCAGTTATATATATATATAATAAGATACTGTGCAAGAACCTCTTAAGCTCACTGGTACAGAACTTGATCTTGGAAGTCAAAAAAATACAAAAACAAATAAAATAAAGAAGAACACCCACTAGGCTGAGCGAGGATATATTACAATATTTAATACAATTAATGCAGCATCCATTTTTTCCCATCATAATTATCATCATAATAAAAAACAAAAAACATATAACATCTTTATAAACTATGAATAAAAAATAATTTATCACGTCTGCCCTCTCTAATTTGGGTAACACTTTAGAATAAGGTTCCATTAGTTAATGTTAGTTAATGTATTAATTAACATGAACAAACAATGAATAATACATTTATTACTGTATTTATTCATCTTCGTTAATGTTAGTTAATGAAAATACAGTTATTCATTGTTAGTTCATGGTAATTCACAGTGCATTAACTAATGTTAACAAGCACAACTTTTGATTTAAATAATGCATTAGTAAATGTTGAAATTAACATGAACTAAGACTTATAAATGCTGTAGAAGGATTGTTCTTGCTTAGTTCATGTTAACGAAAGTAGTTAACTAACATTAACTAATGGAACCTTATTCTAAAGTGTTACCCTAATTTGTAATTATTTCTCAAGCCATCTGAACAGATAATAGTTTTGACCACCATGATTGATTGCGATAAGGAATCACGTAGCTATTTTTTATTAATTATTTGTTGAAGCAATATTATACAGGTGTATTTCCACACATTACAGATGAGAAACCATGCAGGACAGAGACAGAAAGCTTGTCCACCGTTAATGAAGCTGTTAACACTGGAGTCCACCCTGTTATGCTCCTTCCACCCTGTTAGACAACTCATTTAAATAATAATTTCACCACAGCGTTATATGTTTGGCGTACTTTTGTCTTATTTTGTGAGGAGCACTAACAGCAGCATTTTTAATTATTATTTACAACCCTATTGGTAAAAATTGGCACAAAAAAATACCTGTTCCTAACAATTAAAACATATTCTATTCATCACTGATTGTTTTGTTATTGTTTTCAATAAGAAAATTATAATAGGACATAACAGACATATACTATCCAAGAAAAGCTCATTATTGTTTAATATTAACATTATTAACATGTTGTGATTACTATCTATATGTCCCTAACAGGGTGGAATATTTTCATGGCCAGTGTCAGATCAATCTTCCCATAATTATTAGTTTTTGAATCCATTCCTAATAGTTAAACATGTCACTATTTTGGTAGAATGCAAAAAAAAAAATCATTTAACTTTTTTTCCAACGCTTAGGAAGCCAAAATGTTACCACAATGTTATCTGAAGCGGTTTCTCAGTCAGAACACCAAACTTAGTCTGAAAGACCAAACTGTGCTGGTTGAATCCGACACACAACTACAATCAACTGAAACAAAGACTACATCTAGAAAGAGAACTATAAAAGATTGAGTGGAGTCCTGTGTTTCAGCAGCATTCACACTGGATCCACCAGAGCTGTTTTTCAGTGTGAACATGCAACGCTTTCATTCCCAAAGAATCACTTCTGTCTTCACTTTTGCTGTATCTGTCGCAGTTTGCACTTAGTGCTAATGCACTCTGACAAAAATAAATAAACTGATTTAATGTAGAAGTAAAGCACTGTTAACACACGTCTGCAAGAGGTCTGTCAAAGATTTCTTCGTCTGGAAAGAATCTGCTGTGTGCAAACATCTGACAGATGTCTTTAAGATGTGAGTTTCACATGCATTCTGAATCATACAGACATCTTCTAAACGTCTATCTGATATCTGATAGGACACATCTTGTAGAAGTATTGCAGATGAGCAAACACTAACAAATTCGTCTTACAGATGGACGTCTCTGAGATGCATGTGTGCTAGCAATAATAACCCGCAGATGTAAAGCTGACAGCAGGAGACAGAGGCTGTGGGCTAAAGGTCACACGGTTCTGCTGAACGCCTCGCGCACATTTCTCCCAGAAGCGAAAGTGAAACGGAGGCTTTAAAGCTTCAGTGTATCTGTGCTCGTCCCGAAGCCTCGGCGTCCTCCAGGAGCTCGGAGAAACCGCTCTTCTTCCGTTAATAAGACTCCACGGTGGACTGATCCTCAGGTAAGGTCTTTCGGTCCGTCTCGAGACCGTTTAGAGGTCAAGGTGTTTCTGATGATGATGATTCTGTGTGATCCAGCTGATTCACACCAGCACATCTCTACAAACTGTGTTTAATTCCATGGGTCAGACATGACTCTAGCTTGTGTTGTGTTTGCTGGTCTGAGAACTGTAGAGTTGTGGGGGTTTCATGAAGAATGTGATGTTTAATTCGGATCAGAAGAGCTCTGGTGGCGAATGTGAAAGAGAAAGTGATTCGGCTGTGGCACATTGAGTTCAGCTGAGATCGGATGCTCGGTGTTCCGGGGTTACTAAGCATCGTTACATTGCTCGGCATCGTTAAACGAGTGATAAATGTGCTCTGAACATCTCTGGCGGTTATCTAACGGTGACGGTGACGGAACGCTCCACCGGAGAACGGGACGGAAACTACGGAACAGAACGTTCTCTGCTCGGGGTTCTCGATTCGCTTCTCTTTCTCTATCGTGCCCTTCATCACCCGTTTATTCTTCTGTTGCTCTGTGACCACGATTACAGATTATACAGAATATGTGTGTTCCACCGAGTCCGCCGAGGATGGCGGTGTCCAGCAGGGGGCAGTCTGACAGCAGCTGGCCCTCAGGGGTCCCAGTGTTCCCGCTCAGACCCGGGGCTTCTCACGCGGAGCAGTGACTGTTACAGTTGTGCAGATTTAAATGCCACCGCCAGCCAATCAGAAAACAGAGTGTTGTTGTTACCAGGCAACACTGATGCGCGCACACAGCGAGTGTAGGTTTGAAGAGCAAGATCTGATGAATGCTGTGACCCTTTCACTTTTATTTGTTGATTTATTTTTATCATTCTGTTTTTATGATTCCTGGACGAATCACTTGCCTGTGATCAGAGATAGTGAGAGCTGATGTTGGGGAATTACAGTTTTTCACACATTCTCTCAGTTTTTAGGACGCTTTCTTTTGCAAAACTCTTCACACAGTGAGCACAACAGAAGTCTATGTGGGCTAAACTGAGGATCAATTACAGTTTTTTTCAACTGCTTACACACATTTTCCAACGTTTTCCTCTTTTTTCAAAACTTAACACACAAATTCAAGAATTGCACACACAAGATGCAAAATGCCTCACATCTCTTTCAAAATGAAACACCACAGTCAAAATATCACAAACATATTTCAAAAGCAAACATTTGTCTTACGTTGTTAACACCTTTACCATAATGTTATATTTTTGATTATGTCATATACACACTGTTATTCAAAACCTAAAGCTCTTTTAAAAGCTCACATCTACATGATTGAATGTAATTGGGAGAGAGCTGTTGAATATATAAAGAAAAACAAAAGCAAAATTGAAACCAAACTTTATTTTTTTGCTCTTTGTGATTGTAAATGTAGTATTAGTGTACACAGTTTGAAAAGAAAGAAATACATCAAAAGATATGTAGTGTTGTAGCCTGTAGTGTAAAACCGAACATGATGTGTGTGTTTGCGTGTGGAGATGGTTGTGTGTATCTAGCTCCATCTCTCTTCCGGGCTGGGTCCGGCCAACATACGTCATCCACGTCACATGCTATATTCTCTCTTGA
>NC_039288.1:142500-175000 GCF_003368295.1 Carassius auratus | reverse complement strand
GGTGCAGTATTCTCATAGTCTCCATCTGTTGAGCAAAACAAGGACAGACATTCATTCAATTCCCTTGTTCAGTGACAGTCATTAATAACTCAGTAATTAAAAACCCTACACTGATATTCATCTTCCATGGTTTAACCCTCGTGCTGACCCGAGACCATTTTCTTTTTCTCACACAGGTCAGAACAACTGCCAAAAAAAAGTACAATAAAATAATAATAATATTTTTTCTCATTTCTGTACAAACCACCTCGATACACTTCAGGTGTTTCTTGAAAGATGACCGTCCTGCAACACTCTTTATACATTTGTTGTTGTCAGATGTTGGATTGGATATCTTTATCAGCTCGTTGTCTTTCGTCCAGCAGGTTTTGTATTTCTCTTTGGAAACACCCTGAATGTGAGATTTGGTGATAATATTTCATAATGAGAGATTAGAAACCTGATCATCTCTGACCATGAACACAGAATCATCAGCATTCGGCTTAAACCATCCTCCATTAATAAACTATAATCAGAATCACTGTTATAAGCTTCTTGGCTGAATGAACAGATGCTCCTGAAGCAGTATTCTGAGCCGAGCATAGCTCTCCGAGTGCTGCTGTTATTGTGCAGATGTCCAGCAGAGGACGCTGTGAGTCCGTCTGTCTGAGGTTATCCACACATCTCCGTGTGTCAGACACACATCTATCAGGCGGGATCTCAGGGCTGTTGTTGTTGTTGTTGTTGTTTACTTGCGTGTTTGCCATGGCACACAAACCACAAACAATGCGTTTGTTCACATGCCTGACCGATAAAGAACTGCTAGCTACATTTGTAGTGCATTTATATCATAACTTTCTTCGTTATCAGTAGAGCTGTACGGAGGATAACACTGGATCCTAGGAATGTAGATTAAGTGAAATGTGAACGCAGCAGCAGATGTTTTATATGACTAACATCATGGTAACTCTTTCACTTTGAACCTTATTGAAACCTTCAATGCATGTCACACAAAGTGTAGATCGTCCGTAAAACAGCAGCGGGTTTGATCCTCTCGCCCTGGGTGAATAATGTGACCTTCCTCTCCGAGAGTGTGAGGAAATGAACAGAATCTGCTGCGTCTCGATTCACAGACTATAACACAATACACCTTCAGTTGCTGGCATACATTTACAGGAAGTAGACAGAGATATGGCACAAGTATGTGAGGCCACGCTGGGTTTAGTTTACTTGCTCTTGTCTCATTCTCCATCATGATTCTGCAGCAGTCTGCTTGAACTAATGATGAAAGTGTACAGCTGCCGTGTGTGTCTTCATCAGGCATCAGACGCGTCGAGATAAAGCCTGGTGTGCTGCGTGTCGTATTATGTTAGGTGTCTGTAAAAGCCATTACTACATGCCCCTTTCTCTCTATATTTCTGCAGATGGCACTCCGGACGGATCAAGACTCGAAGTGTGTTTTAGAGCAAAGCAGCAATGATCAGATGAAATCAAAGTGGCTCAACTTTTCTCAAGTGTGAATTGCACAATCAGAATGACATGATGTCTGTCGAATGTTTTTCCACGAGTTCACACACGCCTCCACATGCAGCAAGTGTGTGTGAGACACATGTGATGAGCAGGGCACAGGTCTGCAGCTTCCTCTTCTAGTGAACACTGTTTCCCAGAGCAATCCTGGACAGACTGACAACTACACTCTCACAAAACTATGTGAGGAATCCCTTATGAAACTAAAATATATTGCAGTATATTGGAAAATATCATGTAATATATTAGCATATATTCTTATATATATTTATTTTTTCCCAATATATTGCAATATATTGAAAGCGGCAATCATTTGTATATTTTGCAATATATTATATAATATATGTATCATCAATATATTGTTAAATGTATTCAAAAATATAAAATATTAGAAAATAAAAAGGGTAAATAATATATTACAATATATCACAATATATTTTAAGAAATATATCGGTAAATATATTTTCCTTTCGTAAGGGAAGTCTGTCACTAGAGCCGAACCCTGGTGTGCTTCTCTGGGTTAGGGTTTGTGTCCTGAGAGAACATGAGGAGAACATGAGGAGAACATGAGGGAACGCTCTACAGCTCAGAATAATAATCCTGTTTAAAAGCTCTGTTATAGACACCATCTCCTTGAGAGACAGGGAGATTTGAGGGCTTTTATTGTTTTATGGTG
The DNA here is from genome assembly GCF_003368295.1 of Carassius auratus. NCBI lineage: Eukaryota > Metazoa > Chordata > Actinopteri > Cypriniformes > Cyprinidae > Carassius > Carassius auratus. The sequence continues at coordinate 172,818 of NC_039288.1, read as the reverse complement.
TCACACAGAGACCAGAGTGAGTAAAGTGAAGTGAGTCCAGGGAAGTGCGGTGGATTCCAGCCAGACTCAGGGATTTCTTGTAAATGCCAGTGTTTCCTCTCAAGGGCGACTCCGTCTGGTCACGCCGCAGAAGTGCTGCTGGAGATAAAGTCACGTGATTTACAAGAAATCCAAGCTGCCTCTGCCTAGGATTCTGCAATGAGCTGACGTTGAGCTGAGAGCGGCGTCCTGAGGCTTTATGTGGGTTATGAGGAAACACAGCAGACGTCTGACGCTCTATTACATTATCTGCTGCATCGTCTGCTAATGATGCCCATGTTTATGATTTCATCCCCTGCACGTTGAGCCGGTTTGGAGCCACTCTTCTGCTGGACAGTGCAGTAAATGCATATATTGCAGAAGACGAGAGGTAGTTGTGCACAGGACAGTCGCTCGTATATGGTCATCTATGTAGGTCAGGTTTAGTGTGATCGGGACGCTGCTGAGCAGACGCTCATCACTGATTCAAACTCCTCCACCTTCACAGGATATTACAGTCAGACTCAGATCAACTCATAGTTGTACTTCTCACACAATGTGATTATTCTCTGATAATGAGATAATAATAAAAAAACCCTTGTGAAACATTCCCACACTCTGTGTTGGCAGAAGAGACTGACATTTCTAACAGATGTGGTCAAGTTAAATACAACGTTCCTGAAACAATGAGCTCAGCTTCCCTTTTCCACTCACTGAAGACTAAAGAAGAGAAATGTGCAGTTTATGTGAAGTTGTGTAATACAGCAGCGCTCTGTAGTAGAGGAATGGATCATTACACAAGTGCTGTGCAAATCAACAGATAAAGACTGTTAAGAGCATGTTTTACTGGAACACACTATGTTAAACTTCATTTAATGTGCTGCTTGCTGTTTCTTTGCCCTTCATTGTGAAATGCTCTTTCTGAGTGAAAGTTCAACACCAGATGAGTTTAGCATGATTCGTTCCATGCATCACTTTATCTCCATGCAGAAATATTACAGTTACACATCTCATATTGTTATACAAAGTGTAAACCTATTGGAAATTTGATCACTTTTATATAGAGAGATATATTTAATACTCATCAGGGTGTTGCTGAGTGTTTTAGTCTTTCACGAAGCCTCATGGCCACAGCTTGCAGAGAAACCAGAGAATGCTTTGTTTTTCTTTTCTTTTTTAATCGACTAGTTTATCATAGATCTATAAAAAATATGTATGTCGTTTATACATAACCTAATACTGTAGACATATAAAGCACATCAGTATATGTTGGTAATATAATGATAAGAAAAACAAGTAAAAACAGAACTTTCTATGTTATTATAATAAACATACATCGTGACTTTTTATCTCATAGATCTGAGAAAAAAGTCGGAGTTGCAATATATTCATGTTATAAACGTGCAAGTGCAAAAAAAAAAAGAAGAAAAGTGATAATTGTGCGATCAAACAATGCAGTGATCTTTTGAATGTTTTATTCTGTGGCAGGAGCAGGCAGAGTGATATATGTGTTTCTCTCTCACACCTGGTCCGAGCCGTGTGTCTGAGCTGTGGGAGGATCACAGGACCTGAAGGAGAGCATGCAGATGTATGTCCTGCTAGTTCCTCCTGATATATGATCCGGGAGTCCATGGAGTTCATTGCCTTTGTTTTATGATTTCACCACAGAAACCATAAAGAGAATCTAGCTCATGTCAGAATACAACCAAACGTATGATAAACACATTCCTGAGCCGAGCGGCACTCCTTATGACACACACTAATGTTAGAAGAACTCCATTCATCCTCTGCGTTAGCTCTTTCACCAACACAGAAACGCCTACAGACAAACGATGAGCTGATGAGCAATTACTCAATTAAAGAGCTATTTCTAGACTGTGTAGAAACCATTTTCACTCAGAAATGACAGACACGAGTGACTGATTCAACCGTTTCTGCTCTTTAACTCTTTACACTCTGATTTAACTCATGATATTCAGGTTTGCTGGTATAAATGAACGTTCTTGGCGTGATTCAGTGATATTACATTATATTTTTGACTTGAATAAAACCAGTAAATTAACTTAACAGTTTTTCGTGTGGCTTGCAGAATCATATGTAGATGAAATTGTGTTTTTTCTTGATATGCAGCACAGTAAAATATGCATAGATCCTTTTATTTCATCAATCTTTAATCACCCTCCGATGAAAAACATGCTCACTGTTTCAAAAAATACTAAAATGTACCATGTAGGTATCAGAATCTACCCTTTGTGGGTAAATAAGGTACAAATGTGTACCTTTTGAAAAGTCTTCATCCAAGTGTTGTACCTATTTGTACCTAAATGGAAGTTTTCATTTTTTAGTGTTTTTTGTGAGTCATTATAAACCGCAGCGTATTCATGAGCCGTTCCTCTCCTCCAGTTCACACACTCCCAGAGAAAACGCTACAAGAAGCTGTCTCTGTTTTAGGACCCTTTCAAAATATACTAATATATACCATTTAGTAAATATGGACACTTTAGATAGAATTATGTAGCTGTAATGTACTAAAACGCATCCTTTAGTAAAAGTGTGTCCCCTTTGAAAGGTTACAGCGACAGCAATCATAACCAGACGCGAGGGTCACTGCGTCTGCTCTGACAGATACACAGTACTGAAACCTGAAAGATGACTTCAGCGTCTGTGTACTGTCCAAGCATGAACACCATCACGGCTTGTGACTGACACTCATAGTCACTTCTAGTGAAAATGGAAGAAAAGCTTTGCATTGCTTTGAAGAATGCACAGAACTCGATAAATTACAGATCATATCCTGTTATTATTTGTGGATTAAATAGAGTATATATGATATTAAAAATATATATTTAAATGTATATAAGTTGGTTGAGTGATATTAAATAATATTTTTGAATTGAATAAAAATACAGTTATTTAGATGTTCTCATTTTTTTCAGTGTATTATCCTCAACAATAGATGAAATAAATGAAAGCTGGATGTGCGTTATTTGAAGATGATAGATGGATGTGTGTTTGAGATCAGCCTACACTGTTTCAGTGTTGAGGGTGTGAATATTTGTGGCATCAGTTCCTCAAAATGCTGTTTGTTTCTCCGCTGAAACGCAGTACTTGTTGACCAGGAAAGTCAGCAGGTATCTTGAGATGTAATGTGACTCATGTGGGAAGAAAATGAAGAAATGAACAGGGCGGAGTACTTTTATTGTGCACCATTTCTAATCAAGCTGTAACATTCTCAAGTTTGATTGAATTCACTGGTAGTTAGATAAAGACAGCACACACACACACACACACACACACATTATTACAGCCAAAGCAGTAAAAAAAAAAAAAGCATAAATATGCATATGCAAAATCATGCACACAAATACAATCATGTTTTGCGTATTTGAGAGACATGCACTGTAAAAGGGTTATTGCCAAACTTATTGATCATATTTCATCAATGAACATCACAGTAACACATTGTGCCAGGGGAAAATAAATGGTGGAAATAGATTTTGAAAAGTGTTAAAGTACTCAATCAGTGTCAGTATATAACAATAACCAGAGAATACATACGGTCTGAAAACGTTTAAAGTGTTGTTCTTTACCGTGACACTTCTGCCAGTGAACACAGCTTCACTCAGATATTCTCAGAGAAACCTAGCTTTATATCTTGTAATAACATCAGAGTAAAACATGCACAAAGTGAGTCGAAAATTTAAGTTAACCTGCAGCATAGAGCTTGGGGATCTACATGATTGTGCATTGCATTCTGGGTAATCTCGGGAGCATGCAATAACAACAGATACAAACCTCCGGAGTGTTTATGTTCATTTTTAAGAGCTGCTTGCACTTGCTGAGAATAAATGCACTAATATTTGAGTCGCTTGTGTTCATGTGAGTGCAGAAATCATACAGCAATCCACACAGTGTGTTTCTTTTGCAGCTTTGCAACGGTAGACCTATCATATTCATTTTCACTTCTACTTGGACTATTTCTCAGTCTCTACTGCAGGGTGGGTTTCCATGTAAACTACTGTATTTAGATTAACAGTAGGCTATTTTCCCAGAATGCATTGAAATCTATAGTAACATACAAGGAAATGGCTGAGAGTACAGTAAATTACTGTGAAAACCAAAATTATTGACAGTAAAGTGCTAGCGATGAAATGAGCCTCAGCAGGACGAAGGAGTCACAGACATGACTCAAGTGTGAGTGTTATGGACACATGTGATGTGAAATGTGATGGAAAATGGCATTTGTTTGTTTAGTAAAATGACAATGACAGCTCTCTCACACACACACACACACACACGCTATATGTATGAATGATTCGTGGACATCATCAGTAGAGCTGAACAATGGCCCTGTTGTTTTTTTTAGAGCCTGATATTTTCCTCTTTGCTCTGTGAAGCTGCTTTGATCTTTATGAAGCGCTACAGAGATAAATCTGACTTGACTCGTCTTGGCTATAAAGGCTGGAGAGATTGTGTTTAAAAAGGTGTTGGAGACAACCAGCTGGATTTATGTGGAGTTTGATTGCATGTTCCTGTTCATGTGAGGAATCCTGTAGTGTCTGTGTCCGTCTCGTCTGGATCCTGAGTCAAGCAGAAGCCGTTATCCGTCATCCAGATTTAGCTGTAAATATTTTGAGCTCTGATTTCATGCAGTTGTCTTCGTCTGCTGCAGAGGAAGGGCAGCACTGTGTTGCATCTCAACGCTTTCTTACCACATCCTCCTAAACTCAGTCAACTCACCTCTGCCCCCCCATCCGCCAAACCCATGCTGACTGTTCATTATCATCTGAGAAAGATGCCTCCAGCAAAGGTCTACACCAGGGTTCCTCAAATCTTGTGCTAGAGGGCCAGTTTAGCTCCAGCCCTGATCAAACTCACCTACCTGTGATTCCTAATGATCCTGAAGACATTGATTAGCAAACTGTTTAATTAGAGTTAGAGCTAAGCTAAGCTAAGCACGTCTGAGGATCCCTGCTCTACACATGTGATCAAACATGGACCTAAACATTTACATCATTACTCAGCAGCAACAAGCATAATTGAGGATTTCCTTCTGAGGATCAGCCTACAGCTTGCACATGTTCACATTTTACACACACACACACACACACACACACACACACACACACACACACACACACACAGCGAGGTGTGAACACACACCCAGAGCAAAGAGAGCGCTGTACACTCACTTCTCCTGCTGGTACTGAGACTCAAACCCACAACCTCTGGGTTACAAGTCTAAGTCTCTAACCATTAGATCATGACTGCCTTTTTTAATTATTGTGTAATATTTATTATTATTGTATTCTAGCAGCCAAAGGAGATAGCTCATACAGATCTTTATCACTTATTAACTTTAGTTTGTTAAAATATCACGCCCCTCCATGGTTTAGACATCATAAATTAGTAAAACATCGTATTCAGTAGTACATTTACCATGTGATCCATGCTGTTGTTTGCTATTATTATACTTGATCTGTAGATAAGGATCAAAATTTTGCATAAAAGGACTTTATCTGGCTTAGTTTAGTGCTGTTTCTAAAGCATGTTTCGTTCTACCAGGTGTCTGATAGCCCTAACTAAAAAATTATACTTCAGTTTTATTTTGTTAAGTATACTTAAGTAAAGTTAAAGTATATGTTTAAGTGTACTTTATGTAGTAAGTAAACAAATATCAGTGTACTTATAGTATACTTATAAGTGTACTGTTTCAATAGTCCTTTGGACTAAATTGGTCCACTTTCTAGTATGTAAAAGTATACACTTAAGTATAACAGTAGCTAACTTGAGTACACAACTAGTTTGTTTTTAGTTTGTACTGCAACTATACTAAAATTGAACTTCTATATGTACTGATAGTTTACTAATTAAATACTTATAGCATTTTCAGTACATTTTTAAGTATAGTCTCAGTAAACTAGTTTAGTAGTTTTATACTGCAAGAATAATAAGTTTTCTTAAAGTCCCTATATAGGTAATCATTTTTATATTTTTTTTTGTATGAATATCTAAACATACAAAACATCAAAAGAAAGTACAGGGTATCTGAAGAAATAACATTTTGAACAAAAATCTGAAAAAAAAAGACTATGAATTGGATTCAGAATGATAATAGAAATGTAGAAGTCAATAAACACGCCAAACCTCTTCATGGGAACGACATTTTATTCCATAACGTTACACAGTTTTGATGCTGTTTTATGTCTGATGATTGTGTTAGATTACAGGTGGAATCATCTGTTGTTTCGGTTTCTTCTTCGCTTTTGTTTTGAAGATTATGTACAGAAGATGTGTAGTAGCGCCCCCTACTGTATAACAATGAAAACACGGATTCCCAGATCACAAGTATAGCTCAAATATATTTACACTTTTTCTAAGTATATGTCAAGTGTACTTAAAAGGGTCCTATTATGCTTTTACACTTTTTCAACTTTAGTTAGTCTGTAGCTGTTTGATCATAAAAAATATTTTATTAAGCAGAAATCACTTTTCAAAAACTACAACGAACGACTCTTTTGGACAACAACGTGTATTTTCTGGGATTTGTGATATCACAAATTCTGACGAATGGCACAAGACCTGGTTAAGCTGCACTAGAGAAGGCAATGACTGGTTACAATCATCCGGGTTTAAATCATGCTCAAATGTATTTGATTTGACACAGTATTTACACTGAAGCTGTAGGCGGCTATAGTAAGAGCATGACATTTCCCAACCAGGCGCAGAGTGGAGCCAATCACAGCACACGCAGGCCCAGCTAACCAATCACAGCCCACGCTGGCCCAGCTAACCAATCACAGTGTTCCTGTAGCTCAACTGGTAGAGCACTGCGCTAGCAAGCAAGCAAGGGTAAGGTTGGGGGTTCGATTCTCCAGGAGCACATGATATGTAAAAATTGATAGCCTGAATGCACTGTAAGTCGCTTTGGATAAAAGCATCTGCTAAATGCATAAATTTATAATTTATTTATTTTATTTACAACACACACTGGCCCAGCTAACCAATCACAACACACACTGGCCCAGCTAACCAATCACATCACATCTCATATTTCATAAGGCGGGTCTTTATTTGATACAGGAAGTATTCGAGCCGTTCATGCCAGACTGGGGAGAGAGCGGTTGTAATAATGTCAAATATGTAAAAAACTATGTATTTATAGAACAACCTAGTATGAGAGCCTGTTCTAGTACACCCCAAAACAAAATCAATACTTTGTAAAAGAGCATAATAGGACCCCTTTAAATCTCATGTAAAGTATATTTCTGAAAATTAATTTCAAGTAGAAATAGAGCCTTAAAAATGACACTTTTTTTCTTCATTGTAGGCTTTAGTGTGCCACACCTAGGATTTTTAGTATTTACTACAACAACACTGCTCTTTTTTCACATACAGCGGTCGAGGTCTGTGAGGCCACATCATAAATTTTGGGAAATACCAGCAGGGGCCCGATTGCAGCCGTTTGAGTGTGTGATAAGAGTTAGGGAGAAACCCTGCGCTCCACTGACTCATACACACACACTTCAGTTTAGATTCTGTGTGAAAGAGTGACTCACGTAAACATTGTGGTTATTTTTAAGAAAAGATAGTACTAATGTGGCCTAAATGTCTGATTAACCCCAGTGAATCACAGGAAGCATGCACCGTTTGGGTGACATGTTGAAACGTGTCCTAAAATAACTGTAATGTTGAGTAAGGAAAAGGAAACCTCCGGGGAAGTGAAATACTACCGTGGAGTTTTATTCAGGACAGATAAACAAGGACTGCAGTCTATATGATGTGCATGTGCATGTTTGAGTGACGTTTGCTTCGGAAAAGACCCAGAAAACCTGATGTTGTGATAAACAGTTTCTCATGGCTCTGGTGTGATGACGGCGGTCAGGACGGGACTTTTAGGTTTCACTACAGATGGTGACAGCATCACAAATGAGGAACTGCATGCGCTGTACAGTAAAACAAATATCAACTACATGAAATATTACTATGACCTATATGCATGCATTTTCCTAGTCTCAAAAGAGTTTTATTCTATTATCAGTGGACATACACACATCCATCACACTTTTCTATAACAGCAAATATCAAATCCAGAACATATTTTTTTTCCCCTGATATTTGTTGTTGCCAAAATACATAAATAAAATAATAAATGTCCTGTGAAACAAATATTACACTGTTCAGAGTTTAGGAGTTAGGGTTAAATATTTCTGAAAGAAGGCTGCATTTTTTGTGTTTTTTTTTTATACAGTAAAACATTAAATATTATTACAGTTCAAACTGTTTTCTGTGTGAATCTGTGTTAAAGTGTAATGTATTTCTGTGATGCTCCGCTGTATTTTCAGCATCATTCCTCCAGTCTTCAGTGTCACATGATCTTCAGAAATCATGAAAATATGATGATTTACTGCACAAGAAACATTTCTGATTATTATCAGTGTTGAACACAGTTGTGCTGCTCAATATTTCTGTGGAAACTGGAATACATTTTATTTTTCAGGATTCACAGATGAATAGAAAGTTCAAAAGAACAGCTTTTATTATAAATATAAATCTTTTGTCACATTATAAATGTCTTTACTGTCTCTTTTGATCAATTTAATGCAGTCTTGTACTGAAACTCGAACAGTTGTGTATTTATGTCCACTGGTTTAATGTTATGAATGAATAAATACAATCTAAGGCATTTGAAAAAAAGAAAACAACATACAAATAAATAATGAAAGTAAAAGGTTCCCAAAAGTGTTTCCCGCAGTTGGAAAAATGCTGAATGCTCAGGATATGACTACAGTGGAAGCCAACGGTCTTGTGAAATGTGTCAAATAAGCAGATGATTATGTTCCTGTTTTTAAAGGCTTTCTGTCAGTGATGAGTACAGATGGAAGGACGGAAAATCTCCTGCCCGCAGCGAGAGAGTCACGATAGAGCGACCTGTTACGACAAGTACACTATCTAGAGATGTGCTGCCAATGCCTTCAGATTAGTGCTGGACTGAACCTGGGGTTTGCTCTGAGGCTTTTCCTTCGTTTATTACCTTTGACCACTGTTGAAGGGTTCATGATCAGTTAAAGGAGAGTTCAGCCAAAAATCAAGGTTAGCTCATCAATGGATGCTCTGCAGTGAATGGGTGCCGTCAGAACGAGAGTCTGATAAAAACATCACAATAATCCACAGCACTCCAGTCCATCAGTGAACATCTGGAGAAGACAAAACCTGAAACACATCCAGCATTAAGATGATTTTAACTCAAACACATAGAGTCTATAATCCAGAATAACACTTCCTCCAGTGAAGAAGTGCATCTGCTGTTGTCTCTCAGATCGCGTCACATTTTAATTTGTGGCTGAACTGTTGCTTTAAGATTTAACAGGTTAATATTTAACATGACTCTAACAAAGAATAAACAAAAAACGACAACAAATGAATTAATGTTTAAGTGGCACTTTCTATTATTATTGTTTTATTTAATTTAAGTTGTGAGTGTGTGTGTGCGCGCATGTGTGTGTGTGTGTGTGCGCACTATATATAATATATATTTGCATACTTCAGATACTCATCACGTCAGACTAACCTCAGAGGTATGTTCATGATTGACATGATTCAGTAGTTCACTGTTTGTCAGTTTTGTTTTTTCCTGTTTACTGTTTTGATTGACAGCTGGTAAGTGGGTCACTCTGTCACTGCCGGGGTCAGACTCAGGGTCAAGGTCAGGCTCGGACAGGGGTCAGGGTTCTTGACCAAGAACCGATCTGAGGACAGATCTGACCGCAGCGCTGCTCCAGTGGCCCAGATGTTTTAGGATGCATGAATTCTTACATAATGTGTTATTCAGCAGTAATGTATTTCGCTTAAGTCACGTGTGTGTGTGTGTATGTGTGTGTGTGTGTGTGTGTGTGTGTGTGTGTGTATCATATCAGGACACAACTCTGTATAATGACATGGGTATGACACAGGTATTACAAGGAGTGGGTGACTTATGAGCACATAACCCATGTCCCCATTTCTCAAAACACTTATAAATCATACAGAATGAGTTTTTTTGAGAAAGTAAAAATGCTCAAAGTTTCCTGTGAGGGTTAGGGTTAGGTGTAGGGTTGGTGAAGGGACATAGAATATACAGTTTCTACAGAATAAAAACCATTACACCTATGGGATGAACACACTTTACACAAAAACAAACATGTGTGCGTGCGTGTGTGTGTGTGTGCGTGTGCGTGTGTGTGTGTGTGTGTGTGTGTGTGTGTGTGTGTGTGTGTGTGTGTTGGGCTGCTAGACCTGATGGACGAGTCCCGTGCTTTAATCACATTCTGCCCTGACCTGAAAACCCCACAGCTTCTATATGTCATGACAAGCAGTTGAACAGAAACACAAGCATCTGAAGCCTGTGCCAAGATCAGAAGCGCTTCAGAAACAAAGATCAGCAGCGAGAGTGTTTGTCTAGAGCTTCTATTCAACCAGACAAAGACTGCGTCTAAACATCTTTACACTCCTCCATTCTAAATTCATTTTGACTGTTCCCAGCGAGTGTTAAATTCACCATTTGATCAATAATTGACATATATTGCTCTGGTTATTCTAAATGATTTCTCTAAGCACATTATTATTTTACATTGTATTAAATAATTCCATTAATAATTCATTATAATGCCTACTTCAAAGGTTTGTTTTGCTGGTTTTGCTGACTGATATCCATGCCTTCAGAAATGATGTTCCTAATGTTAGAGTAAGTGATCACAGGTAGTTCTAGGTGATATGAAGCGCGTGCTGATCTCAGTCAGAGTGTGTGCACAGCAGGTTTGCAGAGAACACAGTCCTGCATTAGAGAGGAAGAGCTGACTGGGGTGAGCATGTGGCAGAACAACAGAGGTGAAGGTATTTTACTGTAAAATAAGCTCGTCTTGTAATCAACAGCTGATACGATCACTGTGATGTGTGTGTGTTCGTCGCTGGCATGCCGTCTTACGAGTCTAACGCTGTCTGAGAGAATGTATTTCCTCAAGAAGGAATCAAGCTGAAGGTCCTGATCTGTGACGTGTCTCATTAGTGTCCAGAATCACACATGCACCACTGAACATCAGTTAGAGGACACGGCTCGCCTGATGTGTTCATCACACTTCCTCTTTGTGTTTCAGAGGGAGCAGTGTATTGTGGGAAACCTGCTGACCTGAAGACGTGTCTCTCTCAAGATACGACGTTCATCAACGCTCTTCATCACAGGACTGCTTCATCGGTTTACCAGCACACGTCTGCTCTGTAGTGGTGTTGTTTCTCAGCACTTGTCACTTGTTTAATGTGTTTTCTTCTCTTCCATATGAAGGGATTCAGCTGTAATGTTTTTTAATCTCTTGCCTGAACAAAGAAAAATAAACTTCATTCCTCACTGAATAATGCCTGGGATTGTCTGAATTTCACTATAACAGGAATGTTTTCACTATAACTTTCTTCGACGGAGGAAGAGTGATGTGAATGTTCAGGGTGAAATTAATGAAGCACAATCTCTGTATCAGTTCCAAACTCATACGCTCGTCTTTCTTCTGTGGAACAAGGAAAACCTGTTGAAGAATCAAGACATTGATAGTCAGTGCGGTCTAAAGTTTCAAGCACCAAAAAGAGCATAAATGTGGCGTAGAAGTGATCGTTCTACTCCAGCGCACACAGGATCACTTTACACAACAAACACAGGGAAATATAATCGCTCAACTACATCAGATCAGCTCGTGTTTACACACCCTTCAGAAAAAGAGCACTTAAATGATATTCTTACATTACATATTTCATGAAGAACCCAAAGAATGTTGTGGAAAACTTGTGGGAAATGGGAATCCGATGTTCCCTTCAAGTGTGAACCGAATATAACATTTCAGATACTTAAGATTAAATGGATATTAAATGCTATTAGTTGAGTTTAAAGAATGGTTTTGGCTTGCTTGAATAAGTACATCTTGTAATTTCATAATTACTTCTGGTGTCTTTGAGATATGGTTAAAGTACTGCTGAATGAACTGACAAGCGTTTCTGGTCAATATACTCCCAGGTGACTGGTTTATCAGTGTTATTGAGGACATTCATGGTGTTATTAATAATGCCTTCATATTTCATCCTGATGAACAGACTTCAGCTCTTCCTCTCCCAATGAACGCCAGTTTACCAAACCTTGATCGATATCACTTAGACCAGAGCAGAACCTGATGGAGTTTGGTTAGCGTGTCACCTTTGGTTCATTAGCTGAGATCTGAAAGTTACATAACGACTGAAATCTGTGGATAAGAGCACACTTGACGTGAGTCCAGATGAACTGAGGTCTTCAACAGCTCTCCACATCAACACTCGCTCATCTACAGATGAATCTGAATCATGATCCTTCTTTCTGTCCATCAGTGAATCAGTGTTTAATAAACGCTGTAGAAATAAAGGTGACTTTGATGTTATTTGTGTTCAAACGTAAACATCACGTGTTTAAATGTGTTATGTGATTTGTGTTTATGTGTTTATATTATATTGAAATGTAATATTGTGTTACAGTAACTGATCTAATCAAGTGCTTAGTTTGTTAGTCAACACATCAGAATAATTGTACTTCTTAAAAGCACAACACAAGATTATTAATGATATCAAAAGTACTTTAATTCAAAAGTTTAAAGTGCACTTATTACGTGTACATTAATTTGAGTTCAATAAGTGGCCTCTAGTTTCATTAATAGTATTATTTTAAAGATATGAAGCACATGGCAAGTGCACTTTCAGTATAATTAGGCACCCAAGGTGAGGACAGATCCAATATGGCCACATGCCGGTAACATCAAGCCTGATTGGTTCTTGCGAGTCACATGACTTACTGTCACTGCAGAAGATTGAACCATTAGAGTTACATAAATTACTTTACAATCACTTCATGTCCTTTGGGACGCCAGCAGCTAAACACAGCTGAGATATTTTATTTCGTGTTGCTCTGATGTGTGTAGATGATGACAAGCTTGTCCTTTTGGGTGAACTAATGCTTCGAAGGGAAAATGATGACTGCTTTCAGTCTGCACTATTTCTGCCTGATTTAACTCTTAAAATGTATTTGGTTTGCTTCAGTGAATTCAGTGACGTCACACAGCATTCTCTGGGCTTGAATAAAACCAGTTCATTTAGATGCAACCAATTTAGTTTTTCAGTATTTTAGCAATGACTGTTTTATAAATATGATAATGCCAAAAAATAAACTATCAAAACTTAAAAGTGCCTGATCTGCCCAAAGGATGATAAAAACAAAAAACAGCTGAAATAAGTTTCCCTGAAATGAGCAAAAAAGCCAAAACTCCCTCTCAAGAAACCATTACACGAACAACAGCAATTGAATGGATTTTGTTTTTTAATACAAATAAATATTTACAGTATTTACAGTGAAGAACCCCTTCCCATACTCAGACTAACAGCTTGATCCGATACATGTGTTTTATGAATATATAGGTGAGAAAACCCTGACATGATGAGCACATAACGGAATGAGTCCAATTCACATTACATGAGAAAACTGTACAACTGGAAGGAGAGAGCTGGTTCTGGACGATCCTTGTGTGAAACCACATCACACTTGACACCGACGAGGAGTCTTCTGACCACGCCGGAGCTCAGGGATCCCGCGAGCATTGTGAGAGTCCAACAGCAGAATCCAGACACGAGAACGAGACTGAGACTGAGACTGAGGTGTGTGAGGTTATAGAGTCCATTGTGCATGAGCGAGACAGAGTCCGAGGAGCGAGACGAGCGCTCTCAGAGAGGACACATGGTCTGTGGCACGCTGTTGCTGTTCCACAGCTCTGTGTAGGTGCAGAGAGAGTCTTCACGCAGGTCTGGGGTCAGTTCAGTGTAGAGCCGAAACTCCAGCTCTTCTCCTGGAGCAACATGACAGAAACAAACACTTGAGTCTCTGCTCAGTTCAGAAAAGCGTCTGAGTCTCGTCTAAACAGCTCATGCAACAATTACCTGAGCTTTCGCTCCACTGGCTCTCTGGACTCAGAGATTCTGTTGTGGCTACTTCATTGCCCAGGAACCCCTTTCCAACGAAATTGCTCTGCATCCACTGCGTACTTTCACGTTCCAATTGCCGTGTTAGCTGCAAGAGCAAACACAGAACTTGTAAGCGACTGGGTTTTGCTTGCTCTTTTATTTCAGTCTATCAGCAATGAGACAATATCAGGACGGGGTATTCCTGTCAATGAAAAAGCACAAAGGAAAAAAGAGCACGTGTGAAACTCACCTCAAAGATTGCTTCGTTCTCCTCCAGGTCTGCGGGTGGAGAGATGGAGAAAACACACAGTGAGAACCGGCCGTGTTATGAAGACACTTTCTGAAGCAGACGTGAGCGTGTGTTACCTGTGGAGTGCACCGGAGACACCTGGAACTTGTACAGATCTTCTGGACAGTTTGGGATCTCCATCTCGTACGCGGGGGTGTCATTGGAGGTGCTGATGGTGCCTTCAGGAGAAAGGAAACAGGTGATGAATATGAGCTGGGTGTGAGCATCTCACCAGCACTGCCGAGTCTGCTCAGATCTGAACTCACTTAGATTCACAGTGCTGTCGATGGTGTTCTCCTGGGTCATTTCTGACTGCATCTCCTCAGCGTCCATCTCCTCCAGCTTGACCTGAACCACACAGACACACATCTTTAGCCCTACGGTCCAGACGGACAGATGGGATTTGCACCTGCGCTCCAGACTCTCACCTTGCGTTTGCGTAGGCCCTTGCATCTCTTCACCTTCTTCTTGGTGATGGCGGGCAGCATGCGGTAGACTCTCACCGCACCGCAGCCTTTGTTCACGCTCTTGTCCTTCACCTCTTCGATGTCGGGGAGAGAGTTCATGGCACAGCGGAAGTTGGCTTTCCAGGTCTTGGGGTCGGGCTGGGTCTCTCCCTCCTTGTATTTACCTGAGGAACAGAAGCGGGAGTTTGAGCGCACCTGTGTCGGACTGTGACGTCAGCTGTGTGCTCGAGCGATCGCTCACCTGTGTGAATGGCCCACTGCTTGAACAGACAGGCGTCTTTGTCCACCTCCCAGCCGTGGCGAGCAGCGTGCTTCCACGGGATGGAGAACATCTTCTCCTCCTGAAAACATTGCAGATCCATTAGAACAATGCCGTCGCTTGCTGATGCTTATCTAGACGGCTGTGATCAACATCTCAGTGCTTTACCTTGTTGACCCAGCGGAGTCCAGCGATGGTGTTGGAGTCGATCTTCACCTCCAGCCAGGGTCGCATGCGCATTCTGGACACAGGCATGTTTCTGTGGGAGACACACGAGCTGCTTTACTCGCTCTGGAGGGAGGTGCTTTGACAAGTTCATGACCAGGAAACACGCGCTTTGTTTTTCTTCTTGACAAATTTCACTATGCAAAATTCTCAAGCTACATTTTCATTTGATCATGTATTATTGTTTGGTTTGCTCAGTCACTTTTACAGCTAAGCAGAAATACATCTTCAACAGACACCAAAGCATACTGAAAAGAAACTTTTGATGCTGTTGTTGTTTTAGAACACTGCTGCAGTAACTTGCATGAATTACTAGAAAATATTTCTTTAACCAGTTAATTAACACTCGTCTACAAGTGCAGCGGACCATTTCTCAGCATAAATACAATAATAATATTAAATGCATTAAAACGTTCCATATTATCATAGGCACTTACTGTTTAATACGATGTTGTATCCAAATCAGAAAACTGCAAAAAGAGTAAGTCCTGTAAATAGGCGTCAATCCACTCTCAGAACTAGAGCTGAAGTTATGTCTAGATCAGCTCGCGCTTACTGTACAGAAGAAGCGCGCGACAGTCTATATTTATGCAGCTCTGGCGCATGCGCACCTCAGAGCAGCGGCGGCTCAACTTCACCAGGCTGATTTCCGAGAAATCATGCTGTTATGAGATACAGGGCTACGTGCGGAAGGCATTTCAGTTTGGATAAACAGACATACACACACACCCCCCTCAACATGCCAACATAGAATATCACCTACACACACACATATATCCATGTTTATTGCCAAAACAATTTACAACAATAAAAAAGTACCAATAATAATCATGTTCATCAGTATTATTGTTGTTGTTTTTGTTGATTATACCATTCATTTCACAAATATACGGTGAATTCAGGTAAACTGTGAGACTTTAACCCGTGCCTCTTAACCTGAATTAACCCCTGTATAGGGATGCATCCTGTGTATCTCTTTTCTCTCCACGGAATCTGACACCAGAGCATTGTTTAGTCCATGAAAGCATCTATTCATTGTGAATTTAAATATAAAAAATGTGTCTTCCTTCTACAAATGAATTATTTGAGTGTGTTATGAATACAGTATAAAGGGTACAGTGTCAAGGTTCGGTCCACCAGAGAGGTCAGCAGTTTTCCGGGAAATGTGTGCGGGCTGCGCCGCTAGAGGGCGCTCTCGGGCGGAAGCGCTTTACTGTAAGAGCCGCGTTTCAAAGAAACCCTCCTCGGCTGCTCGAAGCGTGATGTCAGTGCTGGAGCAACATGCGCGAGCTCTGGCATCTTAGGTTTCGTGATTTGTAATTCTGCTCAAGGGATGGTCCTTAAAAGCGCGCAAAGATCGTCCCACCTTTTTCTTTCTTTTTTTTTTTAAGCAGTAGTGTGTTGCTTGCAGACAGAGAAGTTTTAGGGGAATTTGTTGCAGGATGCGTTTAAACCGACGCGCCGCGGGGGTCTCGACATGTTAACAACATGCTTTAAAAGTCTGCTTCTGTTTGTGTCAGCGCAGAACAGCTCTCCGAGTCTAATGTGTTCACACTGATACAGAGACGCGTCTAGCGCCAAAAAAGGCAACAGAGTGAGTAACGTAACGCGACGCGAGCGTCATGATGTAATCACGCTGCAGCAGGAGGTGTGTCGCGCGGAGGCGGTGTTTTCCCGCGGAGTTTCTGCTCCGTGAATTCCTGGGTTTTCCCGAGGATCGTCCCGCGATATTCCCCTCGAAGCACGCGCCTCCGGCAGATCCGTGTCTGATCGCGCTGATGACGCGACGCACGCGCGATAGATCAGGCTCTTTAATAGATAGAGCTGGGTTTTTTGCGTTTATTTTTCAGTTGTAATGAATTCTCCAGGATCATACCGTCTATTTTTAGACAGCCACCTTCATCAAGTCTTCTAGCTTTAAAGAGAAGAACAGAAGAACAGTGCAGCAGAGATGGGCACAAATACATCAAACTGTTTTTGGTTTCAAATTACAAACGCTTGCTCATTGTATTTAATTTCAAATACAAAATACTGGTCTGATAAATATATTGAATTCAAATACAAGTAATTTTTTACTTGAAAATACAAACAATATTTACAAGCAATCATTAGAAGTGTAAGAGAAAGTGCCATTACATTTATCAATCCTGGAGTTAGATCCATGAGAGGAACAGAAGCCTTCCTTGAACACCTTATGAACATCATACAGTACTCAACACATGCAACTGTTCACTTTAGCACTGCTCGGTTTATTTGTGTTTCACTTGGTCTAAAATAAAGTATAGGATAGTTAGTATCTCACTGATTACATGTAATCTGGATTATGTAAACCCGATTCCAAGAAAGTTGGGACACTGTACAAATTGTGAGTAAAAAAGTAATGGAATAATTTACAAATCTCATAAACTTATATTTTATTCACAATTGAATATAGATAACATATCAAATGTTGAAAGTGAGACCTTTTCAAATGTCTTGCCAAATATTGGCAAATTTTGGATTTCATGAGAGCTACACATTCCAAAAAAGTTGGGACAGGTAGAAATAAGAGGCCGGAAAAGTTAAATGTACATATAAGGAACAGCTGCAGGACCGATTTGAAACTTATTAGGTCATTGGGAACATGATTGGGAATAAAAAGATCCTCTCAGAGTGACAGTGTCTCTCAGAAGTCAAGATGGGCAGAGGATCACCAATTCCCCCAATGCTGCGGCGAACAATAGTGGAGCAATATCAGAAAGGAGTTTCTCAGAGAAAAACTGCAAAGAGTTTGAAGTTATCATCATCTACAGTTCATAATATCATCCAAAGATTCAGAGAATCTGGAACAATCTCTGTGTGTAAGGGTCAAGGCCGGAAAACTATACTGGATGCCCGTGATCTTCAGCTCTTAGACAGCACTGCATCACATACAGGAATGATACTGTAATGGAAATCACAACATGGGCTCAGGAATACTTCCAGAAAACACTGTCGGTGAACACAATCCACCGTGACATTCACTGTCACCGGCTAAAACTCTACAGGTCAAGAAAGAAGCCATAATTAAACATGATCCAGAAGCGCAGGTGTTTTCTCTGGACCAAGGCTCATCTAAAATGGACTGTGGCAAAGTGGAAAACTGTTCTGTGGTCAGACGAATCAAAATTTGAAGTTCTTTTTGGAAAACTGGGATGCCATGTCATCCGGAATAAAGAGGACAAGGACAACCCAAGTTGTTATCAGCGCTCAGTTCAGAAGCTGCATCTCTGATGGGATGGGGTTGCATGAGTGTGTGTGGCATGGGCAGCTTACACATCTGGAAAAACACCATCAATGCTGAAAGGTATATCCAAGTTCTAGAACAACATATGATCCCATCCAGACGTCGTTTCTTTCAGGGAAGACCTTGCATTTTCCAACATGACAATCCCAGACCACATACTGCATCAGTTACAGCATCATGGCTGTGTTGAAGAAGGATCCGGGTCTGAAATGACCAGCCTGCAGTCCAGATCTTTCACTCATCAAAAACATTTGGTGCATCATAAAGAGGAAGATGTGACAAAGAAGACCTAAGACAGTTGAGCAACTAGAAGCCTGTATTAGACAAGAATGGGACAACATTCCTGTTCCTAAACTTGAGCAGCTTGTCTCCTCAGTCCCAGACGTTTGCAGACTGTTATAAAAAGAAGAGGTGATGCCACACAGTGCTAAACATGGCCTTGTCCAAACTTTTCTGAGATGTGTTGATGCCACGAAACTTGAAATCAATTTTCCCTTAAAATTATAAATTTTCTCAATTTAAACATTTGATATGTCATCTATGTTGTATTCTGAATGAAATATTGAAATGTGAAACTTCCACATCATTGCATTCTGTTTTTATTCACAATTAGATATTTTTTTATTAGTACTTGTAACTACATTGCAATTATGCTGTATCTTTCATATTTAACATTTTAGGTTCACAGTCTACTCTGTTAATCCATTAATCAGTCTCTTTAATGTTGTTGAAAGCATGAATCTTTAAAAACAACTACAGACAAGTGAGCAGAATAATGCAATAACTGCCGGAGAACTGGAGAAATTCCAGAAAGAGAAGATGAGGACAACTCCTGCAATGAGATCATTGTTTGAAGAAAGTGTATAAAAGTGTGATTTGTGAGTGAGACGGTGCACACACACACACACACACACACACACACACAGACACCAGCCACTGCATTTACAGAAAATCATTTTTAAGGAGACAAATGTCTGACTGTTTATGTGACCGTTTCTGGTTCCCATTGATTTTAGAGTATTTCTTCCACACTATGGAAGTCGGTGGTGTTAGATCATGCCTCCACCCAGAACTATCAGATCCAGCGCCGGACGCCAGATCCTGTCAGAAACAGATTGTTTAGTCTGGTAACAAAACAACTAATCAACAGTCAAGAAGCACTAGAGCAGAAGCAGGAGACCAAGTGATGATGAAAGGAGCAGAGTTTAATGTATAATCTTAGTTTTGTGTTTCAATCCTCAGACTTCATCTGACCAGCACAAATCCAGCTAGTGTTATTATACTACCGGCAAAAGCAATGGAATATTACTACTTCCCATAATCCTTGAATTTCTATAACCATTCCCTCTTATCTCTTATTGATGAAGACAAACAGCCCTTGAAACCACACAATCACAAGATTACTCAGCAGCGGGATCCAAACATCCCCAGACCCTGCAGTGGTCACCAGCGACTGTTTGATTGACCACATTCTTCAAAAGAGCTTCTTCTGTGTTCAGCAGAATAAGGAAAGCCAAATAGTTCTACCAGAAACACTCAGGAATCAAAAGTATTATTTCTTCACAAAACCAATACAAAGAACAGAATTATTTTAATGCTGACGCTTTCATTTGTGGAAGATCTTGAGGATGAGCAAGTGAAGACACAGTTTTCATTTCTGTGTGAACTATTCCTTTAGATTAGAGCTCACATTCATTATCAACTAATATTTTCCCTTCAGTTAACTCATAATTTGCTGTTCAGTGATGTGTTTAGGTGTGGGGTTGGGTTAAGGATCTAGAATATGGTCATGCGTTAATATGAGCTTTATAAGTATTAAACACACTATAAGCGTGTTATATACATGCTAATAAACAACTAGTTCATGGTGAATAGTGTTCCCTAATCTAAAGTTTAACTTTAACTGTTTCTTTTGTCTTCTCCAGATGTTCACTGATGGACTGGAGTGCTGTGGATTATTGGGATGTTTTTATCAGACTCTCATTCTGACGGCACCCATTCACTGCAGAGCATCCATTGATGAGACACTGATGCAGTGCTACATTTCTACAAACCTGATGAAGACACACACTCATCCTGATCTCAGATGGACTGAGAGTGAGCAGATTAATGTTTAATAATCTGTTAATAATCTAATAGTTTATTTTAGTCTAGGTAAAGCAGGTTTCCACATTGTACAATTATCATTTTAGAAACAAGTTGGAACTATTTAAATTTCAGATTCTTTATTAATAAAATAAAGAGGTTTTTTGAGCCGTTCCTGCATGAGAATGAGACAGAGATTGATCGGTGGCCTTCACACACACACACACACACACACACACACACACTTACTAAACTTCTTATCAGGTTTCACACATTATTGTGTCTAGATCGCCACTGTATTTTTCTGTATGACCTGCTATCATTATAAAGTAAAACACAGCAAAAGGAAAACTCGAGGAATTTGTCCCAGAAAAAGGCCTGAACTGGGACCGCAGCAGTTTCTCAAGCATTATTAGTTGCACAGGATGGACTGGCGTTCCTGTATGGAACAACAGTGATTACTGTGTCAGTAGGCTGCAGGTAGGAGAGAGGAGGGCTCGAGTAAATCTCCGCTCGGCCATCTGCTTTGACAGCTCGGTGACATTGGATTGAGTGGCAAATCCACAGCAGCTGCGTCACTGTCCAGCCTGCCTTCCCTCAGACACAAACCTTCCAGATCCATCTGATCTTACACAACAAGAGAGGACAAGTGCCTCAGCACTATGTGATGCATCCCAACATGCATGAAATACAGACTGGAGACTTTAATCTTTGAATGCGTCACGTGATCCGCTCTGGATGGAGGTGCAGAAGGAGAGCGATTCAAGGTTAAACCGGGGGAGGAGGAGCATGAGTGTCACGTGATGCGCTATGCCTCTGGGTATTGGTGGATGGCTGATGGAGCAAAAGATAGACTGAGCACCATAAGATAAAACTTCCCCCCCAATAAAACAAAACAAAAACAAACGAAAAACCCAGATGTAAATCATAACCTTATATTACTGGTAGCTACAAAAATGTCTCGGAAATCATGTCTGTGGAAAATCACCTAAAACTGAAGATGTGATTATCTTATAAGAATCAAAGAAGTAAAAACGTCTCCTCAGCTCAAAAGCCTGGTTTTATACGTGTCTGACGCTAGGAATCATCCAGCAGCATCTCCACCCCCCCACCCCCGTCATCCCGGTGAGGGAGGAGACAGCAGACCTGTCGCTCATCCGCTCTCTCTCCACCGGTGCAGCAGCAGCATCTCTCCCGTCCTCGGTGCGTCTCAGCCCGGCTCGATGCAGGACAGATGAACGCTGCGACATCCCTCTCTCGCTCATGACTGAGACATGCTCGCCTTCGCTTTAGTCGCTGGCTCTGTCTGGGTTGTACTAGGTGAGTTTTCCTCGTGCTCGTGCTCGTGCTGCAGGTGAATATCAGTCGGTCCGATGGCGAATCACGCGGTGAAAGAGCCGGACATTATGAGACGCTCATTAGTGAAAATCATTCGCGGATCTCGACGCTTTCTGGACCTCGTTAGCATGACTTGTCGGTCCTGTCTTAAATATCACCTGTAGAAACGCAGTTCCGTTAATATTCGCCTCTGAATGTGTTTCCGTGTCGAGGAGGCGCGTGAGATGCTGACGGGGATGTTTTTGCGTTATGCGGCACACAGGGATGAAGATCTGGTGCGTCGCGTTACAGCGTGTGAATGACTTCTGTGTGTGTGAGTGATGTGGGACAGTGACTCGGGACACTTAGAGCTCTATAAATGGATTTTGCATTTTGTGGGGCATGGTTTAAAACGGCTGGTTTGCCGGTGTCCTGCTTCATCGTACTTCGCAGAGGCCGGTGACGTCACGGCGAGCGCCGCTCCTGATTGGCGGGAGCTGTCCAGCGAGGGGTTCTGAAACGTCACTGCATCCGGCCTAGTGGAAAGCGCACTGCTTAGGGCACTGCACAGCTAACTTTACTACGCTCTCTGCAGCATGTGCTCTGTTCCTTCATTTTATTCAAGGGTTCAGTGACATGCACTGCCATTTCAGCTACAGGAACTTCTCACAATAATTTCTCCCTTTTATGAGTTTCAGTTCAGAGTGGTCAGTATGTGGTTGGGTTGCACATTTCGATTTTCTTTAGAACTTCAGGCAGCAATTAAACGCGTTTGGTTTTAAAGGGAAGATGTTCTTTACAGTGTAACCTTCACCTCATGCATTTTTCATAGCCAAGTGCCATCTACATGGACACCCAAAGCTCACCGTGTCCAACCTCAGCTGCCATGTGCTGCGTATGAATTATGCATTGAGTCCGCTTGGACCTAATCTTTCACCCCGTCCTCTATAATTTAAAGATTGAGGCTTACTATATGACACACTGCAGTATCTGGAAGTTGCTACCATTAAAGGAACAGTTTGTCCTAAAATGAGAATTTGCCATCATTTACTCTTCCTCTAGTTTTTCCAAAGTTTCTGTACTGAACTAAAAAGAAGATATGTAAAAAATTCTTCAACACATTTAAAACTTGGATAAAACCAGTTAATTTAGAAGTTACCATTTTCAGTGCAAGTTTGATAGCCAGCTTTGCATTGACTTCAATTAGTGTACAGGACAAGCAAACTTGAAGAGTTTAGTAAGCATACTGAAAGAAATGAAACGTTCTCCAGTGTCATGGGAGATTTGTCTTGAATCACAAGACAACCGGAAGCTAGTCTTGGGAATCTGTCGGTCCGTTGCTCAGTCGTCTCCAGCACTTCTGCTTTACAGCAGGACACAGAGAGATGGCCATTTATAGCAACATCAGAGAAGCACTGAGATCCTCTTTTGGCAGCGGTCACGTGTGTCTGCATGTCGGACGGTTTAACCACAGCCGTTCTCTCAGGGGTTTGTGGTGTGCTGAATGGGGAAGGTTGATTCGTATGATTGTGTGGACAACAGAAATGTCGCTTGGTGAGCAGAATAAACCTGCTGAGTAAATAGGGCGTCTCGTGCAGCACATGCCAGCTGGGTTATTCGGTTAGATCATGTGTGAGGATGGAAGCGCTAGTCGTGTGGATTACTCTCGCGCTGGGAATGATGTGCACTTCTGGCTTTATTCAAGTAGAAAGATACTGGAACATGTGGTTTAATATGAATCAACCGGAGGTTACATTGAGAACAATCAAGACAAAACTGCACTAGTTGCTCTATAGAGCTGTTTGTGGCTGATTTAACCGAAACACTGTGTTGTGTTTGTAGATGAGTGTGTTCGGCTGATTCTGTGATGCAGATGTAGTACAGAAGTGACTGACTGTGCACGGAAGAGTGTGTTTGATGGTGAATGTGTTGTGGATCTCTCAGCCGGTGTGTGTGTGTGAGCTGTAAGCTAAGACTGTGTATCATGTAGTAGTCAAGGGTAGACGGAGAGCAGTGGATTATGGGATGGAGGGAGGGCTTGAGCGGAGCTGCATCTGCTGAGGGTGGTGTGATACGGTGGCCACGAGGTTCAGCGTTTCGATAATCACACACCACGAGCGACTGGCCAGTGCTGGGCTTTAGTGTGTGTGTGTGTGTGTGTGTGAGTGACACTGCACTGCTCTCCATATATCAACAATCAGTGATTCTCAACTGGTTTTGCTTCAGTTTTACAACACAAAGGAAACAAAAAATGCCCTTAAACTCAGTAACTGCAGTGCATTAATATTAAGAGCTCAAACCCATCAGTGACACAAATGTGTGTGTGTGTGTGAGAGAGAGAGAGAGAGAGACAGTGTGTGAGAGAGACAGTGTGTGTGTGTGTGATAGTGAACATGTTTGTGTGTGTGTGTGTGTCTATGTGTGTGTGAGAGTGTGTGTGTGTGTGTCTATGTGTGTGTGAGAGTGTGTGTGAGAGAGACAGTGTGTGTGTGTGATAGTGAACATGTTTGTGTGTGTGTGTGTGTGTCTATGTGTGTGTGAGAGTGTGTGTGAGAGAGACAGTGTGTGTGTGTGATAGTGAACATGTTTGTGTGTGTTTGTGTGTGTTTGTGTGTCTATGTGTGTGTGAGAGTGTGTGTGAGAGAGACAGTGTGTGTGTGTGATAGTGAACATGTTTGTGTGTGTGTGTGTGTCTATGTGTGTGTGAGAGAGACAGTGTGTGTGTGTGATATTGAGCATGTGTGTGTGTGTGTGTGTGTGTGTGTGTGTGATAGTGAACATGTGTATATGAATGAAAGTAGCAACCTGTTTCTAATCATGATCAAGACTTCTGTTGGTGTAAATGAGTGCTCTCAGGTTGACTGAGCGATGCTAATTAAACTAGCTCTTTTAGTTGTTAGTATTGTAGGTTCATATTTCTGTCAGTGTACAGTTATGTCTCATTAGTTAACCTAAACTAGTAGTGAGCAATATATTTTTTTTACAGTATTTGTTCATAATATTTCTTAAAGTTATGTAATACAATTGTGAAGTGTTTGTTCATGCTCTAGTTCACATTAAAATGGTTAAAATTAGGAATTGTTGCAGTTAATGTTAATTGAGATTCATAAATGCTGTAGAAGCATTGTAACTAACAAAACTATTGTAAAGTCTTAACTAATCATTAATTGCACATGTACACTAATCTAAGTTTTTATGGGTTAAATCAGGAAGACGTAGTTCTTTAAGGCAGCAGTGCAGAAGAGGAGATGTCTTCAGGAAGCAGTTCATGTGAGGAGGGAAAGGTGGACAGAGGAAAGCAAGGGTTCCTCCTGTCCATCTGTATCTGGACTAATAGGCCGTTATCTCCTGTGACAGCGCTAGCTAATTGCTAGTGATGCCTGTGTGGGGCGGGGTGGGGAGGCGGAGCCTTTCTCCTGATCCCGCCCTTAAGATGCACAGCAGCCAATCATCGCTCTTCACGAGTTATATGATGCTCTGTTGTGGGGTATACATGAAGAAGCTCATCTAAAGACTAGAGCTCAGGTACAACACGTGGAATAATCCAGCTTTATCACAAACACCTCAATACACTGATCTGAGTGCTAACAACACAAACACACTAGATTCTTGAAATGATTCGATCAATCAGTCTGTGTAGCATTATTCAGCTGGATAATTGTGAGATTTATTATCCAGTGTCAAGTGTTTCATAGCAGTCTTCTCTCAGTGTGATCGCTTTAGTAATGTGTCTCTCTCACACTGGACTTTAGACCAACTTACAAAACCTCTCATTTGTTATAGCCAGATTTATATAGAAATGTTTTTTTAGCTTTTCACAATTTAATTGCTTAATAGCTGACTTAGCTATAACATAAAAGTAGAGCTTTCACTGGAGACTAAAGTGCATGAGAAACACTAATGTTACAGTATATAACTCTATACAGATCATCATCATATATATTCAAACACAGTCTCAGGCATGAACTACTGATCTGTTGTGGAAAAGTGAAATGCTTGTTCAGATTAAGAATATCTGATCCTGAATATCCTGCAGACGGACTATATTCAGTGCTGATAATCCTGTGATAATGAACACTTGTGCATCAGGAGAGCGTCTGGAAACTGTTGAGTGTTGAGATGTTAGTCTGTCTAGATGAGCGGAGATGATCCAGAGTTACAGTGTGCTTCCAGACACTAAACCCTTCTGCTTCTGAAGACTGACAGCACACGAGGTTGTTTATGAGTGCAGTTATTTATGAGTGCATTCAAAGTACATGGAGTAAATTCAATCACCGTCATGAAGTCTGGATAGGACAGAAGCTGCAGATAAACAGACTTTAAAAGGCTCCACAATCAGTCAATACTTTCAATAGAAACATCAGCAGTTCTGCTGCCAGACACATCCAGAAGAGCCATATGTATTATTGACAAAGCATAAGCATTACTGGTAACATTACTATTATACATGCATATCACTAACATTATTGGTACTTATTAAGCACATATTAATGCATGAGCATATTCTAAGATCCCTGATCCCGAGCCCATACCTAAACACATGACTATAAACAGCAGTCAGGAGTTCACTGAAGAAACTCAACAAAACAAACACAACAAAAACCTGCGGATCAGACTGAAGTCATGACAGAGAACAAATATCAAATATTGAAAATGTCATTAGAAAGTTTCATAAACATAATTTTAAGAATATTTTATCCTAACATTTGCATGACCTTAAAAAACGTGTGTTTGTGTGTGTGTGTGCATGAGAGAGTATATGTGTGTGGGTGTGTGTGTGTGTGTGTGTTTGTGTGTCAAAGTCAAAGTCACCTTCATTTATATAGCGCTTTAAACAAAATACATTGCATCAAAGCAACTGGCTTTATAAGTAATAAGCAATATTTTAAAATCTATTCAATGTTTGATAGGGAGCCAGTGCAGTGTGGACAGGACCGGGCTAATATGGTCATACTTCCTGGTTCTAGTAAGAACTCTTGCTGCTGCATTTTGGACTAGCTGTAGTTTGTTTACCAAGTGTGCAGAACAACCACCCAATAAAGCATTACAATAATCTAACCTTGAGGTCATAAATGCATGGATTAACATTTCTGCATTTGACATTGAGAGCATAGGCCGTAATTTAGATATATTTTTGAGATGGAAAAATGCAGTTTTACAAATGCTAGAAACGTGGCTTTCTAAGGAAAGATTGCGATCAAGTAGCACACCTAGGTTCCTAACTGATGACGAAGAATTGACAGAGCAACCATCAAGTCTTAGACAGTGTTTTAGGTTATTACAAGTAGAGTTTTTAGGCCCTATGATTAACACCTCTGTTTTTTCTGAATTTAGCAGTAAGAAATTACTCGTCATCCAATTTTTTACATCGACTATGCATTCCATTAGTTTTTCAAATTGGTGTGTTTCACCGGGCTGCGAGGAAATATAGAGCTGCGTATCATCAGCATAACAGTGAAAGCTAACACCATGTTTCCTGATGATATCTCCCAAGGGTAACATATAAAGCGTGAAGAATAGCGGCCCTAGTACTGAGCCTTGAGGTACTCCATACTGCACTTGTGATCGATATGATACATCTTCATTCACTGCTACGAACTGATGGCGGTCATATAAGTATGATTTAAACCATGCTAATGCACATCCACACACTGTGTGTGTATGTGTGTGTGTGTGTTTGTGTGTGTGTGTGAGAGTGTGTTGTCAGAAGAACCAGAGCACTGCTCTCTGTTTGTGTAAATGTCCAGACAAACTGTGACTCTGGGATTTCAGATTGATCTTTTCACACATGATCCTGTATGTTGGATCTGATCTAATCTGTTTGTGTGTGTGTGTGTGTGTGTGTGTCAGAGCTCAGCTCCTCACTTATGGAGAAGATGCAGTCTCGGGATCTGCTGCTAGGTGTTCCTGAGCTGGATGATTTGGGTCAGTTCCTGCGCTCTCTGCCCACCTCCACGCTGCTGGGTCTGGGTGCTCTGACCGCTGTGCTGGTCTACTGGATCTCCACCCGGCCGCGGCCCATCACACCGCCCTGCGACCTCCGGCTCCAGTCACAGGAAGTGCAGGTGACCAATCATCCTGCCAGTCAAACAGACAAACCTCTGGACCTTCAGACCAGACACAAGGCTTTATATCAATTAAAACAAGGTTTACATACATTTTATTTCTGCTAGTTGCCAAAGAAACATTTCTCATTTTTCACTGATAAATCCTCAAACTCAGTTTGAGCTCAGGTTCACTGTCCTGTGATGATCGGTCTTTTGTGTTCAAATCTGGCTCAGACCTGAGGTTTTTGCATAAGCAAAACATTTGTGGCAGCTGGCTTTAAATCAATAAGATCATCACCATATATATATATATATATATTTAATCCAATACTCTCTTTTCAAATGTGGTTTCATTAGAACATAATGATAATATTTCCTGCACTGGAGTCCCTTTGAAAACCCTTTGAGTGTTTGGTTTTAAACAAAGGCACTATGGTTGCACATACACAGTCCAGGAGAACGCAAGCACAAATGCAAACATGAATGGAAACAAGTACTACACAACCAGTCCAACAATGCATCTTTCCTGCGGTTAATGAGATGGATTTACAGAAGAGCGTCCTCTCTTTTCCAGATGGAGGATGGTGCTCGGAGGTCCCTGATAAGCGACAGCTCCACGCTGCTCTCGTACTACCACGAGGACGCCAAGACCATGTACGAGGTGTTTCAGCGAGGTCTGCACATCACCGGTGAGCCTCGCCATGTACATATACACACGCGTGTGATCTAAACCCTGAGGCGTGCACATCACATGATGACCAAACCACAGCACTGTCCACATGTGGACACACAGCTGACATTATCTGAGCAGTTAAAGCTAAACGCAGAGGTGTGTTAAAACATGTTCAGTTATTAATAATGCTCAGTGTCCTGCCGGGTCCAGCTCTGACTGTAATCTAACACACCTGAAGCAGCTGATCAGGGTCTTCAGGATCGTCTCAGGACAGGTGTGCTGGAGCAGGACGAAATGAGCTTTGCAGGACAGTGGTTCCCCCCATGGGCTCTAGAATATCAGTCACTTACAGTAAAAACAGTTGTTGTGATGATATTTCCCAGTATAGTATAGTAAAAGCAGCTTTGGTGAAGGCACTAGGGTAATCATAATCAATGCAATGTTTTGATCCGCGTGAGAAGTGAGATGTAGACGTGTTTGAGATGATCTGTGTGAAGATCTGATGTCTCTCTGGTGTTTCTGAGCAGGTGACGGACCCTTTTTAGGCTCCAGACTCCCCAATCAACCCTACAAATGGCTGTCCTACAGAGAGGTGAGTCTCAAACCCATCTCAAGCTGACAGCTGAGACACATGCCCTGTTTACTCCTGCTGTCTCTCGTCTCAACACGGCTGCTTCTCATCTGCTGTTCTAATGTTGTGAGATAATCTCGAGTGGTTTATTCACGTGAAAGGAGAGCAGAAGCTGATGGTTGTCTGTCTGTGTGTCCTGCAGGTGTCCAGCAGGGCGGAGCACTTGGGCTCTGGTTTACTGTCTCAGGGGTGTCAGCCCAGTCCGGATCAGTTCATCGGGGTGTTTGCTCAGAACAGGCCTGAGGTAAAACACCAGACACCAGAACATGAAGCTGCCAGAAGCAGTGCACACACACTCAAGAGCTCCTCCGTCTTCTTCTTCTCTCGCAGTGGATCATCTCGGAGCTGGCGTGCTACACCTACTCCATGGTGGTGGTTCCCCTGTACGACACGCTGGGACCCGACGCCATCCGCTACATCATCAACACAGGTGCTCCTCCGTCACCCCAAACACCCAAAACTCCTAAGGGGAGCAGAGAAGAACCAGCATTGGTTCAGCTGAGAAGATCAGTGCTTTTTCTTAGTGTGAAGAACGTTTTATTGGTCTAAAGAACCTTTAGTGGTTCCACGGACGTTGAAGGTTCTTCGTGGAACCGTACAGATGTGAAAAATGGATTTAATTTAGAAAACCGTTCTAATGTTGCTGTCCCTCTTTCAGCTGAGATCTCCACAGTGATCTGTGATAAAGCGGAGAAAGCGTCGGTTCTCCTGGAGAACGTCCAGCGAGGAGAGACGCCGGGGCTGAAGATGATCATCCTCATGGATGCCTTTGACACTCAGCTGCTGGAAGAAGCTCAGAAGTGCAGCGTTCACATCCGGGCGCTCAGAGATGTGGAGGTGAGACGTGTTCAGCTAAAGATCACAGAAAGACAGACATTATGGGTTTAGGAGATCCTTCAATGGTTGGTAAGAAACGAGCGGGTGAAGGACGTGGCTGATGGTTGAGGGAGGCTGGTTTTCCTCAGTAGTTTATCTGACGATCGCTCAGAGAAAGATAACATCCCTGAATGCAGTCTGATGGCAGCAGGCCCGGGCTCGTTCTAATGA